>NC_056743.1:296341693-296421693 GCF_019279795.1 Protopterus annectens
AAAAAAAATAAAAACAAAAAGTAAAATTATTAAGAATAATTGGAAAGAGACAGGGGTGCTGAAAACAGAAATTGCATATGTTACAAGCAGAGATAGAGTTTCTTAGGCCCTAACAGTTTGTGAGCATTTTGAAACACCAAACAAACTGTAGAAACACAAACATACATCAGTGACAAAGCATTTAAGCATGAAAGCACAAAACAGCAACTCCGCATATAGTTAACAGTTTGCAAATACAGAGGACTGCCCAGATTCACTAGATATTGCTAGTAATGCCAGTGTATGTCATAATTATCAACAGATAATAACAGAAATTATAACATTTGCTAATTTATGTTTTATGACTGTATCATACATCAAAACAGCACAGCTGGTGAATTGCAACTTTCAGGAGAGAAGACCATTTATTACAATAGGGTCAAAGAATCATGCAGGAGTACACTGAAATGAGCAGCACAATATATGCTGTGCAAACCATACAGGTACACAGAAATGCTAAATAAATGGCTTCTCATGCTAGTACTGCAAAAAATAATGTTTGGACAACAGTGTGTAACGTGAGAGCAGACATACACAAAATAGTAAAAGTGTGCAGTATAACTTTCGAGAAAGGAAATAGTTGTTACTTACAGCGTGTTTTGGGCATTCATGCTGAGAACGGCAGCAAGGGAGTAATAGATTGAAAATGGTGCCTTGAACTCAGATGGGTTAAATCACCTTTGATTGGCTGGGGTTGGCCCAGAAAGCAACAATTTATAAAGTCCAGGTATCTGTGTGCTTCTGCTCTAGAGGTGGTATAGATTTCCTAGTCTACAGCTGAATAGTTTAGATCATCCATGAAGATGGTATGGATTTAATACTGAGTGACTCTAGTTTTTGGAAATAGGGATTCTGGCTTTCTTGAGTCATAGAGGGAGTTCTATAGCTAGCCAGTATGTGGCAGAGGATCTTTCTTATGGTGATTTGATAAGAAGAAGCTGTTGTGCATCATGCTGCTTAACCATTCTTGATGTAAGTCTCTTCTGAATTAAGATTGAGACCCCCCCTTTTCTTCCTCCTGCACAGTGTCTTTTCTAAAAGTGTGGAAGGCATTATAGCCTTGCAAAGCTGGAGTACTCTTAACCCTTCCTGTGTACTTACAGCATGGATAGTGAATATGTAAGAAATATATGCCATAGATAACTGTATAGGTTTACATTGTTAACTTGACTTATTAAAAATCTAGGACATGAATCAAAATTCACTGGCGAAGAGGAAGGAAATGTAAAGTCACTGTTGGAAAGGGGCATGGAAAATGTAGAAGTCAGCAGGTATGCATCTGCATAAACGGATTGGAGTCTTTGCATAAGGGACATGCAAATGAAACTTATATATTACATCTCTTTGAACCATTTATTTTAAAATATGGTGGTCAACAAAGCTGTACTTGTAACAACACATTAGTAGTTTATTGTGCAGAATGTGTAATCTTTGGAAGTTATTACATTGGAAAGGTTAAGTGAGAGAATTATCTAGCCTGTGTCTGCAGTCAAATCAAACAATTTTAGTAATTCGCTGTTCAAGCATCCCGAAAGCTGTCCAGATTTTAAAGATTTTTTTCTCAGTCTCTTACTCCCTGACAGATAATGGTAGAAGTGCAGATTTAAAACACTTACTTAGAAGTAAAAGAGCTTTGGCAGCAGTGTAAACTGTGGCCATTTTCCACCAAATTTAAATGGTTATTTGAATGTTAGACATGTTCTCAAAGCTGGCTCTTTAAGAAGTAAGGTGTGAAATGAATAGTAAAATATATGTTATTTAACATCAAGCAAATCATGGTTTTGTATTTTGTAGCAATTGTATCTTTGCTTCTGTGTTGTAATACATAATATTGTGTTATTTTCAAGAATCCACTTTCTGCAAGGGTTCCTCTCTTTAAACATATCTGTCTTTCTTGTATCATCTGACCTAGGGGCATGCATTTAAATAAGCTTCTTAATTTATTTTATTTTTGATGATGTCCAGTATAAGGAGCTTGGTTAAATAAAGAAGAAAATTTCAAAAGGTGGCTGTTTATTCCCTCTCTCTTAGATTACATTTTGTTGGATTATAATGATACATGCATGACAGATTTGATGAGAAAGGTGATCAATGTCTTCTGACTTGTTATAGGTTTCCCCATTTTAACTGTCAGTGTTTTATCACATGTGGAGTACAAATAAGCAGGGTACTTGCAGCACCAGTGTCAACAGTGTAAATGCTCAGTCTGTCAGAGAGAGAAAAAAAAAAAAAAAGATATATGCATGACGTGGTTATATTTTTAGACGTCACCATGAAAGGTTTACAGCATAGAAGTTTAAGAACTAAAGACTGAAAAGTCATTAGTAGCTGTAGAAGATCCAGTTCTGTTTTTACTAGTCACTATTATATCTGTGTAAGAGTTATATCCAGGGCAAAAGAGCACTGGGTGTACTAAATTAGTATGCAAAAATGTGATTTCTGAAGTCATCAACAAGGATTAAGTTACTCCTTTTTCAAGTTAGAGAAAGACTGATGCAAGTGAGGGATTGACTTTAGTACAAAAAATACTGCATATTTATACCAGTGTCATTTTCTGACACATTTGAGAAGGACAGTATCGATGATGAGATCAACATCTGTTTGAGTCTAGGGTATGATGCATCTTACACAGACAGAGAATCTACCAGCTGTTTTGAGCATCGACTCATGGAAGGAATAGACTTTATGATTTTCCTTACATACTGTTCAATTAAGAGGATAAGTGTTCCACAACAGGTTTCAGACTTCCATCTACTAAGGTTAACTTTAGGTGGTATTACTACTTTTATTGGTGACAGCTAATCCCGGCCTTCCTCCAACTTATGAATGTCTTTCAATTTACTCACATCATTTTCTTTGCAACCAATATTACATGTCATTTGGTAGTGTCTCAACAGGATGTGGTCATATCTCACCTTACAGCAGAATCCAGGTTTTGGTCTGAACAACGTTTGATCTAATACATACAGCACTGATTTGGCTGGTTGCAGAAATTTGTTAAACATAGGTTCATAGGTAGGTGCTAGGCTATCGGCCCAAGGGCCTACGTAAGCCTAGCCAGCAAGGTTCCATAGCTTACGCCACCCAAGAAAGTTATTTTCCTGTGCCACTGTCCAGAAGAGACACAGAAGTGATCCCTGGGGTGTATTTCCTATTTCCCATCCACTCATCTTATTTTTCTTGAAGAGTGCTAATGAAGAACTTTGCTTAACATAGATGGGTAGCTTGTTCCATAGTATAAGAAGTCTCTGGGACAGGAATCTATCCCACCAGTGTGTCCTGTTTATTGTGGTGACAAGATTTAGGTCCCTAGAGCATGTAGCTCGGAGAGATTGGGATTGCTTTAGGTGTAGCATGTCCAACAGCTCTGGGTTTGACATAGCTTTATATGTTAGGCAGAGATCACCTTGGAGTAGGCGGTATGCTACGGAGTAAAGCTGGAGTTTTTTGAGGCGGTCAGTGTAGGGCCTTTGTTTGAGGCCAGTAATCCTCTTTGTGAGATACTTCTGTGGCCTTTCCAGCTGCTGCAGATGTCTTGTGATGCGGTCAGTGTAGGGCCTTTGTTTGAGGCCAGTAATCCTATTTGTGAGATACTTCTGTGGCCTTTCCAGCTGCTGCAGATGTCTTGTGATGTACATTCCAAAAGGGGCGTTGTACTCTATAATGGGTCTAATGAGTGACGAGTAGAGGGGAACAATGACCTCTTTTTTACTGGATGAGAACCCTTTTATAATGAAGTGTGCCATGTAGAAGGACTTCCTGACTACTGTGGCGATGTGACTATCAAAGGAGAGACTATTGTCCACGTGGGTCCCAAGGTCTCTTATTACGCATTCGGTGTTAAGTAGATTTCTGCCTATGTGGTAGTTTATGGGTACAGAGTTTTTACCAAAGGGGATGACACTGCACTTTTTGGCATTGAGCTTGAGGCCATGGCTCTGACACCAGGCATCTGTCTCAGTGAGGCCCTTCTGTAGGATGTCCACATCATTTGGGGACTTGACTATGGCTCCTAGTTTGCAGTCATCTGCGAACTTCATTAGCCAGAGGCCTTCTGTGTTAGCCTGTACTTCAGAGAAGTAGATACCAAACAGGAGAGGTCCCAGGATGGAACCCTGCGGTACTCCACTTGTCACTGCTTTGAGGTTAGATTTGGAGTCTGCAACTTTTACAGTGTGGGTTCTGTCAGTGAGCCAGTTGTTATAGTGACATGATGCCTCTACAGGATTGGTTTCTATCAGACTGTTCATTCATTAAGTTGTTTTGCAGCAAGATATAATTGGGCCATCTTGTATTCCCTTGTTTTCATGGTTTAAGTTAAAGTAAGGCAAGTGCCACTTCTTTCCACCACAAATGTGACATCTGGGACTTTCATGAGTGGAAGTGAGAGGACCATAAGCTAAAGCATGTCTAGAGGAAGGCAAATCTCTTTGAGAACAAGCTGACACTGGATAACATCTGTTTAGGTTTTTGTTGCACAGGATCTATGCATATAAGACTGTGTAGTCACGTCTTCTAACCATCCACCGACTCTTTATTTCAGCCCACTTGAATGCTTGAAGGAGGCCTTGACAACCATAGAATATGAACCTGTCACATTTTTTCATATTGTTATGATCATTGCTGTATTAAGCACTTTTGAGCATAAAATATTGCACATTACAATAGAAAGAAAATTGTTTCAGGTAAAAAGTAAGAAAAAGTTAACTAACTGTCATTTCCATCTGTTTTTTTTTTAATTTGTTTGTATGTCTATTTAGTTAGTAGTTTTCAAGAGCTATTTTTACTGAAAATTATTTTTATATGCTTATAAGTCCTATTTAGGTATCTTGAGTCTTACGGCTCCAATTTCATTACACTGATGTTGTTTTGCCAGGTCTTGTGCACTGTTGGTCTTGTATTCTATTAATCATACCTGTCACTCAGTAATATCCCCCACCCCTATCTTGTGTGAATACTGATAGGTGGTACATCTTTGAGAAATAATTGCCTGGATTATCTAGATCCTTTTATTTTCAGACTGACTGTTCTCCCTTGAAGATGTTTGATTTTTGCATCTGCACTTAAAAAGCTTTAATTACCATTATATTACATCTCTGTGATGAAGAAAATTGCTACTCAGTCTCTTACCTTACTATTTCATACACGATTATCAAACAAGTAATTCATGTCCAGATTTATTTTATTATTTATTTTATTTTACATTTGTTTACTGGGAAAGTCCGACTGGACTAGGTCCATTTACAGCGGAGGCCCAGGGAGTAAAGTTCCACAATTAGAACAATAATACATGTTTTATACCGAATTATAACAATAATACACGTTTTAAACAGAATTATAAGAGCAAGCTAGCAGTGAAGAACACCAATAGATCTTTACATGTGGGAATTTATAGACAGACAAGACATAACAGATATTTACATGTAGGAATTTGTTGACAGACAAGACACATTAAAATAACATTATTCACATTTTCAGGCTAGAAATATAAATACATGCAAAGTATGTATCAGCAGTGATCATGGTTGATGAGCTACTGACTAGCGACAGCTTAACTGTTAATACTGTAGTGCATTACAGTGAAGTAATTAGAAGACATCATTGTCAATGGAGGGTGAGAGGTAGGAAGTATTTACTTTTATGTAATGCATGGACATAACCAGGTATTCAGTAGGTGTGCTTTTAGGGTGTTTTTGAAGTGTGAGGTAGAGGAGCTTGCTGTTATTGAATGGGGAAGATATTCCAGTTTTTAGCAACTGTGTAGGAGAATAGTGCTTTTCCTGTGGTATTATTAGCTCTAGAGATACTGAGGAGTGATTTGTCATTAGAGCGATGGGGGCAATTTGCTGTGTATTGAGTTAGTAGTTGCCCTAGTGATGGGGTTTTATTAGGATATTTTAGAATGTTGTAAGTAATGACTAGCTGGTGGAAATTGAGAAGTTGTGGAAATTCTAACCATTGTAGGTCCCTAAGAGCTATACAGTGGTGTGTTCTGAAGGAGTAGTTGTTAGCAAACTTGGCAATCTTATTAGAATTTAATTTAATTGATAGTAAGAATATATAGGTGTGTTTTTTCTGTGTTTTCTGCAGAAGTCTGAGATAGACAAAAGTGAATAAACATTTTTTATGCTAAGTTCTTGAGTTTTTCGTTTTATCACTGTTACCTTTGAGGTACCCAAGCTTGTTTTGGAGGAATTATTGTGTTTTTTTAATTGTCTTCATTCCACCCTTTCATTTTGGGGACATTTTTTGTCTTTCAGTCTTGATTTTTGTCCCTACGATGGCTTGCTCTAATGGGGATTCTCTTTTGGACTTGTCCATTCATCCTACTCCTGGTGATAAAAAGAATATCAATATGGCTAGCTTGGTTTGTACAGTTAATGCGATGCAAAATATTCTACATATCTTGTTGGAAAGGACTGCTTCTAGATGTGTCCAGAAAATTGACTCTATTGGTTCAGATAAAGATGACAAAGCTACTATAGTAGAAAATTATGGGCATTCACATCCCATTAAGGGTGACTCCTCACATACTAGCAGTAACAAGGATGTGAATTCTCTCCTTAATGCTGATTATGATCCATTTGATGCTACTTTATTTTGCAGTGAAGAACTAAACATTAAGCTGCAAAGTAAAACTTTATTGGTTAACCTGGATAATTTATTATCAAGATATTGAACACTTGTGATTGAAAGCAAGTACTTTAATAAATGTTTAGAACTTAATGTTGTTCCCAAGGGTTTGCGCTTGTTTAAATGTCCCAGTGAAGTTACTCTTGATGACCCTTTCTTCAACACCTTGGAAACTTTCTTTAATGGTACTGGTTTAGACTTATTAAAAAATTTTAAACAAACATACTAAGAAGAGAATAGTGAAGGTCCGACAAGAGGTCCTTAAAGTAGATGAGACTTTGCAGCAGTTACTGCTTAAATTACCTTGTTTGAAGCATGATTATGAACTAATGCTTACTTCTGTGGAACACTACGAAAAAATGTTGATATCCCATAAAACTAAGAAATTAAACCATGACATCGAGGCATATAAGAACAAGACTGTTTATTCCTACTTTATGCCTAAAGATAAGAAAAGGGAACAAGTTCTTAATCGTGTTAGTTCCTCTTTAAGAAATGATTCTGAGAGAGAAGTTTGCAATTGGAGAGATGATTCCGAAGTTTACGTGATTCAAGGTGAAGGAAGTATTGACAGTTTTGAACAGGTACATGCACCAGGTGATGATAAGATAAGATGGGAGATAACCAACAAACGAACAGTGGTGATTTAGAACTTTCTTACAACCCCACAACCGACCAACACTCTTGGAGTTTCTTTGGGAGCTAGACCCAAGAATATTTCTTCTTTTTATCAGCAAAGAACTAAGAAAACCACCTGGGTTGAGAATGATAACCAGAGGGTGGAACAAACAAAATGTGACCAGTGACTTTTAGTAAGTACTGGTGTTAAAATATTTAACTTTACAGACATTATTTTTTCTGATGAACAAATGAACATTTTTAAGACTGTGATTAAATTTTATTCCTTCAAGGAGATTTAACCTAAGTAGAACAATTATAAAACTGAAAGCATACAACCGTAAGTTAAATCTCAAATACTGTATGTATTGAAGGGTGTTGAGTTTACAAATACTGTTTTTTAAAAAGCCTTGTACTTTAAATCTGACTCTGAATTATACATTAAAAGTGTTTGAAAATGCATGTGAAAGTAATTTGAGAGACCTGTACAAAAGAAAACCTATCAGAAGGAAGTACAATTTAACTAAGGATGAACGTTTTATTTTATCTGACTTAAGTAATATGGTGAATATAAGATTTATGAAGGCTGATAAGCATGGGGGAATTGTGGTTATGTACCAGAAGGATTTTGTGAATTATGTTAATGAGTTATTGAACAATGTTAATGAATATGTACCTGCCCCTTCTTTAGGTGTTAATAGAAGTTTTAGACAAGTACATTGGTTCTTATATGAACTCCTAATGGAAGGATACATCACTTTAGATTTATACAGCTTTATGAAAATCTTCCATTACTGGGTACCCTATTCGGGATAACAAAAATTCACAAAAATCCTAGGAACCCACCCTTTTGACTGATAGTTTCAGATCCTCACTATATTACTGAAACTATTTCACTGTTTCTCGATTACATGCTGAATCCTGTTGTTCAGAAATTTATATAAAAACGAAAGTCCATCAGACCAATAATGAATGTTTCAAAGGAATACCAAATCCAACGAAATACAAAAAACTTCAAAGCAAACTCCAAGGCTGAGGGTGTACAAATTTTAACATAAAAACAACATGGAAGTCAATAAAAATCAATGGGTAAGCACTTTCACAAGCAACACACTGCTTTTTCAGACCTAATAATGTTCTGCATCTGCATCCATTTATACTTGGTACAGCCAATCATTTACCAATGAATCAAGTTATCACATTCCTTAAGTACTTAAACACACCATATCAAACTATGAAAGGCTATTGTTCAAACAACAACTCAAAGTATTAAAAAATTATTAGAAAATATATATCAGAAAATACATAAACATATATTTATACAAATATATTCATTAGTGTAAAAGTGGATGTGCCTTAAACATAGGTTTTAAAGTAATAGTTCATTCGGGCCAGGGGGGGGCCTGTCTGCATTCAAACACACTATCCATTCTTGCTCTCTCTTTTCTGTAAGATTTTTAAAATCACCTCATCTTTTATTACATTCTAGAACCTCTAAAACTAAAAATTTAAAATCATGACCCATTCCAAAACCTGTTACATATACTGCTAAAGCACTTTTCATTCTATTATGTCTCACAGCATTCTCATGTTCTAAAACCCTCTCCCCCAGGGATCTATTTGTCTTCCCTATATAAAACCTAAAACACTTCACACAAAAGGTAAAATAGATAGAATTCTTAGTTGCACAGTCTGCATAAAGCATTGTCTCTATAGAGAAACCTATTGTAGGATGCAGAAATATACTACCACTATAAATGTATTTACAAGCTTTACAATGTCTACAAGAATATGTCTCTTGCCGTTGTGATGGAGGTGAATAACCTTCTCTCATATTCTTATAACAAAGTTGTCTTGTATAAAATCCATTTTCAAATCTAAAAAAGCCCTCTCTAGCATCTTATCATCATTATGCAACCTCATCACCCTCAACACCTGACTTTTCACTACATTCCTAGGTACGTGACGAGGGTGCATGCTTGTTTTATGCAAGAGGGTATTCTTCTTACACTTTTTCTTAAAAATGGATGTTTTAAAAATCATTAGAGCTTCTCTAGTTATTTTAACTTCCAAAAATTCTATATTCTCCTTGGATGCAATATATTTGAATTTCAGAAATGTAGTGGTTGAATATAAATAATCAATAAACTCCCTAATAAATACAAACGGTCCTTTCCATAAAATAAATACATCATCCACAAACTGTACCAGGCAATATATTCCATAAATGCATTATTCCTCATAACATAGTCATACTCCCATTGAGCTAACACAAGGTTGGCATAGCTGTTAGCACAAGGCGTATCCATAGCCACACCAACCTTCTGTAAGTAAATCATGTCATTAAACAAGAATATACTATTTTCTAATACTAGTTCTAATAAAGCACAAATCAACTTAACCTTCTCAAAACTGTATTGCATCAATAACGATTTGATATTCTCAATCTCCCACACATTGGGAATAACTCTAAAGAGAGAGGCTACATCAAGAGTGATGAACATCAAGTCGTCTGCCTCAATTCATATTACTTGTAACCTGATACAGGACTCTCAAAAATCCTTAGTATCTTTTAATACTGTTTCTTCTTTGTCTACAATTCTAAGTTCTTCTCAATATAGATTGATAGGGTTCTGTAGCCAACCCTTTGCTGGAAACTACAGGTCGCATTGGGGGTTTACACTATCCTTATGTACTTTTGGGAGTCCATATAATATTGGTACTAATGGATGATCAGCAGTAAAATATTTAAACAAACTTTCAGTAATAATGCCAGTCATCAGTAGTCAAACACATAAAAAGACAGTCTCTCTATTGTAGCTTTAACTTGTGCATCAGAAAGTGGCAAGTACACTTCTGCATCACTCAACATATCAGACATACTATCCAAGTAAGAAGTTTTGTCAAGGATAACAATACCACCCACTTTATCAGCAGGGTGGATCTCTGTAAAAGACATTACTTTTAACTCTTACAAAGCTCTCCATTCACTTGTGGTTAAATTACAAAACATGTCATGTTGTTCTTTTTGTACTGCCTCATGTGTCTCCACTAAAGGATTGGTCTCAGGAATAAAAGTGCTAGGTTTCCTAACAGTGTTATAATTATAGTTCATTTCAGGAAACTGCAACTCTAAACAAATATTCCTCACGAACATCCTGAGATCAACAACCACTTCTGTTAAATCAGATTTCCTAGCTGGGTTAAAAGGCAGTCCTTTCCTTAATAACATATATTGTTCATGAGTCAATTCAATAGATGTCAAATTAACCACTATCTCATTGTTCCTTTGCTGCATGTTATTGCCTTGTTGTTCTACAGGTTGGTCGATGGTATCTTCTCTTGGAAGCACCCAGGTCTCAACCAGCTCCTGGATCTCCTTTTCTTCAAATCCTTCAGTAAAGGGAGAGGCTCAGATAGCAAAAAAGAAGATGTCTGTTCTACAATCCCTCTCGCCACAGTACTAGGAGCACTCAAGCCACGCCATCTTTACTTGTCATTGGAACTTCCTCCAATTTCAGGCTCAGTTTATTTATTTATTTATATTTGTTTACTACGCAGTGTTCACTGGACAGTCCTTTTTCAGTGGTGACCCAGGGAGAAAAGCTCCAATGAACATTGTTATACAATGCATCTAGAAGCATAAAAAAGGTTACAAGTTACAAGAAATGCAGGTATTACAAATAGGACAGAAAAAACATAGTGAATAGCATAAAACATAGTAAATAGGATAAAATTAAATTACACGACAGTAAAAACATTGATACAATATAAACATTTAACAATTTACAATATTATTATTATTACTATTATTATTATTATTATTATTTTTGTTAAATTGTGTGATGGGGTGCCTTCCTCAAATTAGTCTGGAGCAGATTACAGGGATATCCACTCTGTTAGATGTACATTCACAGCATTGGGTTCAGCTTGCTTTGGCCATGAAAAAACATGCCCTTTGCTGAAATCAGAGAGATCCCTCTGAAGTTTTTTTAGATTTCAGCAAGCGGAACCTATTTTCAAAATTATATATATTCTCATACAGCTGGACAAAGCTATCCCCAAATCACTCTTGCTGTAAAATTCCGGATGATTGAGGACTGTAAAAATGTAATGTCTTTCAATAGTACCTCTTCTAAGGGTTTGAAGTGTACTATTAATAAGCGCATGTAGTCAAACCCAACTTGCAGATTCAATGCCTGCCAGTGTTTCAGCAGGTCAGGATAGGTATTTCCAAAGGTCGGCATTTTAGATATTCATAGTCTCCTCAGAATAACTTTATGAAATGCTGAGGCTTCAAAGTGGAGTCCTTGCCACTGCAATCTTTCAAACTTGTATATCGTATCCTCTAACAGTCTAAAACGTGCTAAAAAATCTGTTCTGTACCTCAACATTCTCTTCACAAACCATACCATCACCTGCAGCAGGACAGTTAATCACTGGATTAGCTTCTGTATGTAACAGTCTCAATAGTCTCTCAGTGTGGTTAGTTGTCACTGTCCCAGGGTTATAATCCAGCTCTAATGATGAACCCTCAGCCATGTCCAGTCTACTAAGCTAAACCTCAGAAATATAAAAATGAATGTCCAGCAGACCAATAATGAATGCATCCAATGAAATATAAAAAAATCCAAAGCAAACTCCAAGACTCAGGGTGTACAAACTTTAACATAACAAAAACAGCACAGAAGTCAATAAAAATTAATGGGTAAGCACTTTCACAGTCAACAGACTGCTTCTTCAGACCTAATAATGTTCTGCATCTGCATCCATTTATATTCGGCACATCCAGTCACTTACCAAGTAATAAATTTAACACATTCCTTAAGTACTTAAACACATCATATTGAACTATGAAAGGCTGTTGTTCAAACAACTACTCAAAGTATTAAAAAAATATTAAAAAATATATATCAGAAAAATACATAAACATATATTTATACAAATATGATCATTAGTGTAAAAGTGAATGTGCCTTAAGCATAGGTTTTAAAGTAATATCCTCATTCAGACCAAGGTGGCCTGTCTGCATTCAAACACACTATCCATTCTTGATCTCTCTTTTCTGGCCTGAATGAGTGTATTACTTTAAAACATATGCTTAAGGCATGTCCACTTTTACACTCATCTTGGCCCAGTGGACTTTCCCTGTCAACAAACAGGAAATAAATAAATAAGTGTGACCATTGCTCTGTTTGTAGGTTTATTCTAGAATGGCCTTTTTGACTTTAGCACATTTAGAAATTATCCTGCCTATCACTGGGGTTTTTAATTGTAATATGGAAGGGTTAGTTTATATTGCTATTTGTTCAGATTGTGACTCTTTCTACATAGGGATGACTGAAACAAGTTTACAAAAACGAGTGAAAGAACATCTTTATGATATGAAAAGTTAATATACAAACATTGCTCTGTATGAACATAAATTGAAATGTGATTGTAAGAAATTCATGTTTACTGTACTAGAACATGTCCCTAGAGACTAGGGGTACTACAGGAATAAAATTGAACAAAAGGAGACTTTATGGCAGATTAAAATGAGAGCAGATGCTTTCCCAGGTTTAAATGTTTTCTTAAGAACAAGAGGATAAAAGTACATAAAATTTAGTATAGATATGTCTTCATTGTATTTAACAACTTGATATTTAATTGTTTTTAGTTTAGGTTATGTTTTAGTTGTACATATATTGCAGTTTGTTGTTTTTTATTACCTTATTGGTATCAGTATATTAATTGATGTTGATTACTTAATTTAATTCATAGTACATATATATATATATATATATATATATATATATATATATATATATAGGTGTGCTTTTTTCTATGTACTGTGTTTTCTGAAGAAGTCTGAGATACATGAAAGTGAATAAATGTTTTTTACGCTACCTTTGAGGTACCCAAGCTTGTTTTAGTAGAATTATTTTTTTTTTTTCCAGATGCATTTTAGCTCTTTTCCTTAAGGCCTTACTTAAATCATTTTCTGTCTGGGTTTGGATCAAGGCATAGCCAGACCTTCTTAATATTTTAAATTTTGAACAATCTCTTTGTGATTAAGGACTGAGGATTGCATCTCTTTTTGGACTCCTCCGTATCTCAGCAGTGTTTGAAACAGATGAGCTTGGGATCCTTATTAACTGTTAGTGGACCCAGTGAGCTCTAACTTCTGCATTCTTTGAATGATTAAAATATTACTTCATGGCATGCGCTCATTTTCCTGCCACCATTGAGCTGTCAAATACTGCAGTTTGGTTTTCTTCCAATACTTTTCCTTGGCATAGCCACTGAAGAGTATTTTACATTGAGGTATATAATATATTTGCAATGCAAATGGTATCCATTTATAATTATGCCTACTGAACAAAGCAAGCACAGTTCTACCAGTGTTTAGAACTTCTGTTTATGATTGTAAGAACCATAGCTGACTTGTGTTAAATCTGACGAAAGTGTGAAACATGTGACTATAAGACCCTCACATATTCATTAACTATTACCTCTATTTTTATGAATAAATAGCAAAGGTTTGAGATTTTGGAATATTCCTGTTTAACACGTTGACAGTTAAGGATCAAGTATCAGTCCTGTTGAAGTCCTTGAATTTTTATCTCTGGAGTATTTAAAAAAGTCAAGGTTTTTATTCCATTGTTAAATCGCAAAACATTTATGCTGTTGTATCATCTCAACATTATCATTGTAATGCTTTTTACTGCAGGCGTAGCTTTACCAGCCTTGTCAGTCTTTATTATTTGTAGAATTCTGCATTTTAAGATTAGATCAAATTTTCTACTTTATTCAAATAACCCCCATATTCCAAGCTTGCCCTACTTTGCATATATGATCAGTTCCAGGCACAAGATTCTAGTCTTCACTTAGCACATGCCACGGAGCTTATATACTTACAAAAACCAGAAAAGTCTGGATGTCCAGCCTTTATTGCAGTGTCCCAGTACATCAGTTTTGTTGTGCAGGTGATAGTCTCTAGTAATTCTTTGAAAGCACCTGAAAATATCAGCTATGTTATTCTTTGACCTCCTAGTGCAGTTACTATAGAATTTAGTACTGCACTGGTTCTGTTCTTTAATTTCAGAGTATCTTTTACATGTCTGCAGAAAATCGTATCTTTCACCAGGTATATTTAAATCCTAACTTGGAGTTTATTTAAAATTATTTTAAACATATATATATATATATATATATATATATATATATATATAATATTTGTCTGACCATTTTGCATAGGCTTATTTGTTTTATCTTTTTTTGTCCACAACATTAGTTACTTTGGTAGTCACATCATAATATATTATTACATTTTATTTCTATCCGAGCTTCTGTTCTCAGTAACTGTTTTATTTAAATTTTTGTATCATGCTTAATTATAGGTAGTTTAATAAACAAATGTCAGGATATTAAATGTAATATAACATCTACTTGAAAGCCTTGAAGCTGTCAACTGTTTCGTGAAAGGTCACATAATATATGGCATTTGGCTCACCGATGAAGAGAAAATAGAATTACATGAACTATATTTACTTCAATCACTCTTTCTGTGAACTTCTAAGGGAATGGGAATGTGTAGCAAATGTAACCATGTGACTTTACCTTCTAGTGCTCTAATGACAGTTATGCAGAGATGTCAGAGTTCTGCTTTGATTACCAAGGTGTAACTATACAATTGACGAATTATATTATAGGTTTCTAATCCATAACTGGCTGCATTCAGATTTCATATAAACATAAATATGTAAGCTTTAGCTGCTGATAAAAAAGAAATAATTCTCAGTAGCTGTGTATCTGATTTTTTCATACTAGTTGTTTATATGTTTATAAAATGCATAATATGTTTTTATGACTTAATTAATATGCAAACAGCAGTCAAAACCGATTCATGACATAAATGCATATATGGAGGCAGATAATTATTAGAAGTTAATAAGCAGATGACACATAAGAAATCTATTCAAATGACAGAGCTGTGTAAGGAAACTGTATATTACTAATCCTGTCACAAAATTATACCGGGATATCTTGAAAAACATGGATATAACCTACTATGAATAATATAGATCTATTCCTGACTTCCCATTTTTTGCATTTTTTTAAACTGGTGTTTAAAATATTCTTAATAACAAGTGAAGCACTATTTATCAAGTTGCGGTCTATATCAAGATTAATAAAAATTCACTTTGCATTTTTCAAATCAATTTTATTTGCTGTTGATTTACTTATATATATGCCAGCATTGACCTGAATTTTATTAGGGGCCTTTTAACTCACTGACAATCCTCAGTAGCATATCTTATGCTAAACTGGGGGTGTGTCCTCCTTCCCATTATTAATTATTTACGTTTTTTATTGGAAAAATGATTGCATAATGGCTAGAAATCTCAGTATCTAGAAAAATAATTTGTTTTTCCAGAGCTAGGAATCAGGAGAGATCTGAGAATATGCTAAAGTGTTGTTATAGCACTATTTCAATCCTCTTGAACCATTATGGAGAGGATTATTTTTAACAATAAACTGATATGTAGAAATCTTGAAACAATTTTCTGCAACTCATTCAACTGTACCCTTACATTCTATTTTACTGACAGTAAGCAGCAATACTCAGGTGATATGACTTAATGTTTCACTCTCACTAAACAAGAAAGGCAAACATTATACATGTTCTTATGCTTCCAGTTGATTTTCTATTGCCCACCTTCAATCCAGAACCTGTGAACAAGAGCATCCTGTATGAAACTGTGGCCATTGCACCAAAAAACCTTAAAAGTAGTTATCATTTACAAATGAAGAATATATTTTAAAATCACAATAATATTATATACTTATTCTTTTAAAAAGAACTTGATATGAAGAACTTGTATATTTTTATCATATCAGTTAAAAAATTGGAAACAAAACAAACACAACTGATAGACAGATTGTAGATGCATGCATACACAAATGCATGCATGTGTAAATAATTAAAGATAAAGAAAGTGAAGTATGTATTCCATAGTTGATTCTGTCTGAGCACAACTAGATGAGATTACCAAGAAGACTACTGAATTAATAAGCATTTTGATATCCCTATTTAATTAGGGATCACTGTCCAGTCACTTTCTCCATATGTGCTCCTATTCAGACAATTCCTCCAAAATGAATGAAGTTTAAATATAAATCACTAACCCTTATAAACAACATTTAAAAACCCACTCAGATCTATACTAGTCATTCATCCTTAATGAAAATAGCTGTGACCTAGTTGCAAAATCACTAATAATCACACTTTTAGATGTACAAAATATGTGCTTTCCAATAATGTCTCATGTAAACAGAGTAAAATAAATGACTGGATAACAACTCCTGTACTAAAATCTCTGTTACATCTAATAGATGCATGACCTCCAATCTCACATTAAAAGACAATGCTACACTTAACTAATAAACGCTAGATGATATATGGAAAGACATCCCAAATATCACTAAAAGAATATGCTACACTTATAAACCTATTTAAACCATCTATAAGATGGTATAAATTCTAACTTATGGGGAAAAGTACAAACCTCTCTAATTAACTCTCTGCAACAATTCTGGAAAAAAGACAAAAGTATAATAGGAAAGAAACCACAAACAAAATCAGCAAAATACAACACGCTCTTTATCACACTCCAACGTCCTCTTATAGTTAAAAAAAATGACCCATCTCTCCTCTGCTACCACCAGTAGTACCCACCACTTTCCCCAGAACCACCTCTATACATTTTATATCAAAACAAAGGACATAGAACCTCTAGTCCTACAAATAAGAACTAACAGTCCCACAGGTTTACACAGCCTCTTCCCTTGGTTTATATACCACTGCAAAGAATCTTTCACTATACCTCTCAAACACATTCATTCTCTGCTTAACACAAAGCACTATGTCCAGCAGTTGGAAAGCAGCTGCAACTGCCCCTTCCCAAACAAACAGCCCCTACAAAACTTCTCATTACACATTAATTTCAATTGAAGTGATCCCTGGGAAATTTCCAGAAAAAATTATCTTCTGTCAACTGACCTAGTACAGAAGTACCTACAACCTCCTTTCCTACAAATAGATTTGTTGTGGTCAAGTTACAACACACAAATAGCCCTCTCAACCACAGTAATGAATTCTTATTAGGTATGAACAAAATGCTTACTAATAAGACTTTGATCTTGTGAATCACAACATCCTCTTCCTACATCTTGTGGAAATTGGCATAAACCCAGATACTTTTTCATGGATTCAAACCTATAGTGGATATAAAAACACACCCTGTTAAGATGCCAGGCTTTTGTGATATTAAAAAATGAGACCACAACAAATCATTTCAAAACTTTTCCCACCTTTAATGTGACCTGTAACCTGTACAATTCAATTGAAAACAAACAAATCTATTAGGGGGAAAATATAAAAAATAAAATAGTTACAATTAGCTGGTTGCATAAATGTGAACACCATTAAACTAATACTTTGTTGAAGCACCTTTTGATTTAATTATAGCATTCAGTCTTCTTGGGTAGGGGTCTATCAGCACAGCACATCTTGACTTGGCAATATTTGCCCCCTCTTCCTTGGAAAAAGTGCTCCAGCTCTGTCAGATTGCAAGGGCATCTCTTGTGCACAGCCCTCTTCAAGTCACCCTGCAAATTTTCTATTGGATTTAAGTGTAGGCTCCGGCTGGGCCATTCCAAAACTTTAATTTTCTTCTGGTGAAGCCATTCTTTTGTTTATTTGGATGTATGCTTGAGGTCATTGTTGTGTTGAATGGTGAAATTCCTCTTCATCTTCAGCTTTCTAGCAGACGCCTGAAGGTTTTGGGCCAAAAGTGACTGGTATTTGGAACTGTTCATAATTCCCTCCACCTTGACCAGTTCCAGCTGAAGAAAAGCAACCCCAAAGCATGATACTCCAACCACTATGCTTCACCATGGGTTGGCTTTCTTTTGATGATGCAAACATACCTTTTGGAATTGTGGCCAAAAAGTTCAACGTTGGTCTCATCAGACCATAACACATTTTCCCACATGCTTTTGGGAGACTCAGTGTATTGTTTTGTAAATTTTAGCCGGGCCCGAATGTTTTTCTTTGTAAGTAAAGGATTCCATCTTGCAAACCTACCCCATAGACCAGACATATGGAGAATATAGGAGATTGTTGTCACATGTAGTACACAACCAGTACTTGCCAGAAATTCCTGCAGCTCCTTCAGTGTTGCTGTAGATCTCTTGGCAGCCTCCCTGACAAGTTTTCATCTTGTTTTTTCATCAGTTTTGGAGGGACATCCAGTTCTTTGCAACATTACTGTTTTCCCATATTTTCTTCACTTTTTGATGACTGTCTTCACTGTGTTCCATGGTGTATCCAATGTTGTGGAAATTCTTTTGTACCCTTCTCCTGACTGATACCTTTCAACAATGAGATCCCTTTGATGCTTTGTAAGGTCTCTGTGAACCATGGCTTTTGCTGTAGCAGGCAACTGAGTAAATGTCAGGAAAATCCTACTAGTACAGCTGAACTTTATTTGGAGTTAATCAGAGTCTTCTTAATTGATGGCAGATGTGTACCCATGAAGACTGAATGTTGTAATTAAATCAAAAGGTGCTTAAACAAAGTATTAGTTTAAGGGTGTGCACACTTATGCAACCAGCTTATTGTACATTTTTTTATTTTTTATATTTTTCCCCTAACATATTTGTTTTTCAATTGAATTGTACAGGTTATATGTCACATTAAAGGTGGGAAAAGTTTTGAAATTATTTATTATGGTCTCATTTTATATTTCACAAAAAAATGGCATTTTTACAGGGGTGTGTACACTTTTTATATCCACTGTACATATCTAGCCACCACTTCTCTGTCAAAGTGCATTCTTCACTCCCTCATACAGCTAAACTTCAATAAACATTCCCACTGGGTTCCCTTCTAGGATCCCTTGTCTTCCTTATTTTCATCAGCAGATTATCCTGCAACCTACTCTACCTATCCATGGTACTATATGCATGACATGGTTGCATTCTATACAAATCACTTCCTCTGTTTTCTTCAAAAAAATATATAGTTTGACTTCCTTTCACTAATCCAGGGAATTATTCATAAAAGACTTCAACTCAACTGTAGCATAATAAAAAAACATAAACTCTTTGGTACTAAAAAACAAATCATAACTTCCATTACAGCCCAAGGACCACAGCAACACATCCAGAGAAAATACTGACATATTCAAATATTTGGGCATATGGCTTAAATCTTCTCTCAGCTTCACTGCTCATCTAAACAACACAAGAAAAGAAATCAGCACATTTTGTGCTCATAGAATATCCAATTTTTTACCAATGTAATTAGGACAGCAACATGGAAATGTATTCTACAATCCCAGCTGAAATAGGACCTACCCTTAGTAATATGTGCATCCAAATGTAACTCCACACTAATCCAAGCAAACCCAACCAAAATATTAAGAATCATCACTCTCACCTCAAAACCCTAGCCTGGCTCTGTGGTAGAGAAGGATGGACTTGTGCATATGACCCAAATGACCAGAGTCTGAATAATAGCTTAAGTGCTGGAAAATCCAGGTAGAGAGATCAGATGGAGACAGACTACGGCAGTGTACCAGGGAAAAGCATGAGTACCTAATGTCATGGCCAGTGATGCTTTTTGATGTCGTCATTCTGGCCAGTGAATATTCCCTCTCCTTGCAAATCCGAAAAGTCCCAGCCACTAGCTGCATTATGATGCCCACCTTTTTATCAGACCTCTCATAAAGGGGAGTGGCATTCTTAAAGGAAAACTGATGGCGTGGTTGCCCTCTCCTTGGAAAAGCAGCTTGAAGTTTTACAGTAGAAAATGGCCAAAATCTTGCATGAATAAATAACAAGGTGGAAGAGGATAGTTTCAGCAGTCTTAAAGGTAATAAACCAGAATTTCACTCTCTCTGCTAAAAAGTGATGGTCCCTTTCAAGGACTTCATACAATTATCATCTTTAGAAAAAGTAGTATATAAGCTCTAGTTCTATCTTTGTCATTATTGTTATTGTAGCTCTGCTTGAGCTCCTGACATTTGGAGTTCATAGAAGATACCCTTAGCTTTAGAAAGCTGTCCTGTTGCAATGGAGGAAGGACCCACTACTAGGCTACTGCAACAGTGATCTATTAGAACATCTACTAATCTGGCATGTGTGGTTGCTTCTAGAAGGAAAATGTTATGAAGATGGTTCCTCTATTTTATGTTAATGCTTTCTTTAACATTTCAATTAGGTTTAAATTAATTTGCTCCTTTTCTTTGTTGTTTTCAGCTGTAATATCAGTGTGGGTTTAGTGGAGCAAAGAGTTGTGTATGACTTTAGAAAGCTTTCTGTTCCTATTGATGTATGTCAATGTATTTACATTTTTGAAAATGCTTTTTAATTTTCTGCTTTTACATGTATGTGTAGGGGAATTGCCTGAATGACCTAAATATCAACTGCAAAAATACTGACATACAAATACCCAATGCTCAAAATATCCACAGTGAAAAATGCCTAAATGCAAAATACTGACAGTTAAAAATACCTGAACACAAAATATTGACAAAACCTAACCGCATACAAACTCAATTTTTTGTATGGGAAATTGCACCCCCTCACACCTGCTAATTATATATGCCAACTCTGAGACTGCACAACAGTGGGGAAAGGATGTATAGACTTCCATGGTCTAACTTCAGTTTTGTCAATATTTTGTGTTTAGATATTTTTGACTGTCATTATTTTGTGTTTAAGTATTTTGACTGTCAATATTTTGAACATTAGGTATTGATGCATTAGTGTTTTTTGCTGTGGATATTTAGGTCATTCAAGCAGTTGCCATACACCTATATATAAAGATACTCCATCAGTAATGTACTATACATACATACTAAAAATTTGAATGCAACCTCAAAACCAGGTTTAAACGAGTTCCTATTACGTTATCGAAATATAATGTAATAGAATGTTCAGAACATCGAAACGGCCGCATTTTGAAGATCGCATTTTGGGATCGTAGTACAGTGAAGATTGGGACATTTGCCCTTTCCTCACTGTAGT
Organism: Protopterus annectens; assembly: GCF_019279795.1. Lineage (NCBI taxonomy): Eukaryota > Metazoa > Chordata > Ceratodontiformes > Protopteridae > Protopterus > Protopterus annectens. The sequence continues at coordinate 296,363,063 of NC_056743.1, forward strand.
GCGATCTCAGAGTTGGAATATATATTTAGCGGGGGGTGGGGGGGTGCAGACCCCCACTATAAAAGTTTCGATATGCGGCCGTTTCGATGTTCTGAGCATTCGATTACATTATCTTTCGATAACGTAATATGAACTCGTTTAAATGAATACATATCTTTAAACTGTGCTCTGAAATTGACAGCTATTAAAATGTAAGAATTATACATGTATATATACTTTTTAGATGTGCTACACAGGTAATTTTAGTCATTTTGGCTTTTAACTGGTTCCTGATAATTGTATAATTTAATTCAGTTTATGAATGGTTGCTATACATATTTAAACTGTGAGTTTTTATGGCAAACTCATGCTCTGAAGTCTTGCATAGAAAAAAGTGCTTAGCATGAGTTTTTTGTTTTATATTTTACATTTTATTAAATATTTTTTACAGATTCAGTGAAGTGTTTGTATCCTTTTGTTACAAGCCACCTCCTTGGACTCTCCCATCATTCTCACACATGCACGCGAGTACACAAAACACAAACACACACACACACACACACACACACACACACACACACACACACACACACACACACACACACACATCTTGGTCCCCATACCTGACTATCATCACATGCCCCTGCCCAATCTCCATAATAACTGAAGTGCAATTACTTCACTTACCTAGTATGCTCTGGTGGCTAGAGTGTCCCCTCATGGCCCCTGGATAATGATAATACTTTGTGCCATTATGGTACTGATCCATAGCTGGTGAACCCCCCCCCCCCCCACACACATTCCTGATCACTGCAGTACTGTAATTACCATTATAGCTCTGCCCTGGTAGCTAGTATTTCCCCAATCCTTGATTTCTTTCCTGACATTGGTGCCATTAAGGCAGTTAATGAATGCATTATCCCTAATGTCTAATGATTCCTCCCACTCCCAATCCCTGTACTGATTCAAGTGCCATTAAGGCATTTAATGGAAATATATTCCTGATGTCTAGCGGCCCCCAATCTCCATACAATGGTAATGTTAGGTAGTTAAACATGGCCTTTTGGCCATGTTCAAAACCTCAACTTGGTGAGGTCAGCCATGCTGATCTACACAGTCAAGTGATTTGTGAATCAGTCGGTGTGTAGATGCCTTTCTGGTGGCAGTTCCAGTGGACAGAGCTAACTAGCATATGACTCTCATCTGGACTGACTCAGCATTCTGTGGTGCTGCACGTTTGTGCTAGAGCACCATGCAGCACTATGTTAAGGTTGTTGCTGAATGTCAAGTGGGTACACTGATGTGTACACAGGAGTGTACACTTCATGGTATCTTGATAAATGCCCCCATGGTATCTAAAATATATTTCTGTGTGGCATTATGCCACACTCCTTATCCGATTGTTAGCCATCTCACATTAACAGCCAGCAACAAACCCAGTATACAGAAGCACATATATTACGACATACACATACTTTCACACGCACACTCATATTCACACAAATGCCCCCCCCACACACACACACACCATAAAATACACAGCAGGTGATCCATTTTAACATTGTTCTACATACATCTGCTAAATAGGTTTGCTATAATGCAACACAATGTTAAAATCATCGAACTGAATTGCAATGAACTGGATAGCTTCCTATAAATGTGTGTGTTTCTATCAGCAAATATCTAAAAAATGAATTCTCAAAATATCTATAACTAAACATCTCAGACTCAAAATCATAAAAAAATACTTGCATTACAAATATTGCTCAAACAATAAATATTCCCTCAGACTTAAAATACCAACTTCATGACCGCACCTTATCCAACAAGGAAAATATCTTCCTGTAAGTGAAAAACCACTGCCAGTGCACATCATTAAGGGCAGTGCTGGAATAAACAATGATTTATTTATTTATTTATTTATTATTGTTTGTTAACCGGGTTAGTCCAGCTGGGCTTGTGACCCATTTTCAGTGGAGACCCGAGGAGAAAAGCTCCGGTACATAGTATAAAATGCAGAAATTTGCAACATTACAATATCTTTCGGCTTTTCCTGGTTAGGGGTCGCCACAGCAGAACTCCGGTCCGCTAATGATTGGCAGTAGATTTTTACGTGCTGAGTTGCCAGCTCCGACGCACAACCTTCAATGAAGGTACGCCCATTCATGCATGTCTTCACACAAAAGACGCTAAAGTACAGAAACTTGCAAACATACAAAAAGCTCTGGTACTTAGTATAAAATGTAGACATTTTTAACATTACAAAATATAAAAAAGTACAGAAATTTGCAAAAATGTACAAACTTGTAAAAGACTGGATTATAGAAATAGAGATATTACTGGTAGATGATGTGAGTTATATATGTCATAATTAGTCTGTACAGGAATAACAGTTTTACAATAGTATATGCACTGTTTTGCAATGGAGAGGATGTCAGTTGGAAATATGAGTAAGATAGGCCAGAGGCTCGCATGCAAAAAGTGTGAAGAGATGTACAGAGAAAGACCTATGATATCGTGTTAAGTTTGACAAAGGAACGATGATTTAGGTGTGGAGTTAGTGGTGTGGGTGGTTTTTAGGTGGGAGCGTGTGAAGGACATTCCCATTTGGAGGCCAGATGGGAGAGAAGCATGGATATGAAGTTGTTGTGGTTTGGTATTTTACGTAGTGGTGGGGGGAGAGTGTTCCACTGTTTGGCTATGGTGTGGGACAGTAATAGTTTGCCAGGTGGGTGTAGGGGTTTGTGTACATGTAGGAGGCTTTGGCCTTTCGAACTCACGGTGTGGCTAGTGCAAGGTGGCTAGGTGTGTAGGGTATTAGAGATTTGGCAAGAGAGGGGCATTCTGTTGATTTGAAGATGAGTTTGTGGGCTGTTGTAAGCTGTATGTATTTTAGGTGGTTGTGAAGTTCTAGCCAGTTAAGGGTGTGTAGGGAGTGGCAGTGATGGGAAGAGTTCCTGGAGTTGGTAGCAAATTTGCAGATTTTGTTGCAACAAGATTCGAGTTTGGAGCGGAGGCCGAGTTGTAGGTTGGAGAATAGGGGAGCACCATACAAGAGAGAGGGGAGAAGGAAGGTAGATGCGAGGGTTTGACGAGAGGAGGGAGTAAGGTAGCAGTTATGTCTGCAGAGGAAACCAATTTTCTGGTGGGTTTTTTTGATAGCTGAGAGGATGTGGGAGTCAAATTTTAGGTTATCATCAATGGTAATGCCAAGTAGCTTGGTTCTGGGAACAATTTCTAGAGGAGTGTTATTGTGGCTTTTGATGGAAAATTGGTCTCTCTTGAATTGCGAGGTTTTGGTGGGAGTGAAAATCATTAGTTTTGTTTTGATTGCATTTAGGGATAGGTGATGGGATTGCATCCATGATTCGGTTTTGGAGAAGGCGATTTGGGTGTTGAGAAGAAGTTTGGAGGGGCAAGAGGCAGAACAGATGATGGTGGAGTCATCAGCGTATTGGATGACTGAGGCATTTGGGTTGGAGTGGTGAAAGTTATTGATGAATATGTTAAAGAGGAGTGGGCCCAGTACTGATCCTTGAGGGACTCCTGTGGGCGTAGGTAAGAAAGGGGAGGTTGATTCTTTCCATTGCACAGCCTGTTGGTGCATGGAAAGGTAGCTGGAGAACCAGGCTAATGTTGAGGGAGACAGGTGCAAGTGAGAGAGCTGGGATAGGATTAGAGGATGTGAGATTGTGTCGAATGCTTTTGAGAGGTCAAGAAATAGGGAAGATACATATTTGCCGCTATCATGTGCTAGGTTGACTGTTTCAAGAAAGGAGAGGAGGGCTGTCATGGTGCTGTGGCCAGGGTGGAAGCTGTGCTGGGTGGGAGAGAGGAGTTTGTGCTGGGTTAGGTAGGGCATGAGCTGGGAGTGGATTTTTTTTCTAGAATTTTGGAGAGGGGTGAGAGTATAGCTATGGGTCTGAAGTTGGTAGTGTCAGTGTTTTTACTGCCTTTGTGCAGAGGGATTATGAATGCATGTCGCCAGATGGTTGGTACATGGGATTCCTGAATGGATCTATTTATGAGAATGGATATGGGATAGGCTATTGCTTCAGCTGATAGTTGAAGGAAATTTGCAGGAAGGTTGTTAGGGGCAGTGCGGCATGGTTTTAGCTTTTGGAGTAGTCTTTTTATAATGTTGGTGGAGACAGGTTTAAGGGAGAATAGGGGGAGAGGAGGGGGTGAGAGGGGGATTTGGGAGTGGGGTGAAGGGGTTGCATTGGTAGGTGGGTTGGGGAAGATGGAGGATAGTTTAGCTATGCAATCAATGAAAAATGTGTTGAATTAAGTGGCTGTTTCAAGGCTTGAAAGGTTAGGATTGGGGCAGGGGTTGGTATTATTACTGGGGTTGACTATTGAGGAGATGGAGGTCCAGAATTTCTTTGGGTTGTTTGAGTGTTTGGATTGCAGATTGCAGAAGTAGTTTTTGCGATCTTTTGTTATTGATTTTTTGGCTAGGTTACGTAGATGTTTATATTCTTGGTGGGTGCTGTTTTTTTTTTTTTTTTGGCACAGTTACCATTTTTTGTTTCGTTGAATCATTATCAATTTAGTTTGTTGGGATAGCCAGGGGCAGGGATTAGTTTTGATGCGTTTGGTTTGGAAAGGGGCTAGTTTATCAAGTAAGGTAAGGAAGGTATGGTTAAAATATGAGACAGCATTATCTAGTGGAAGGATTTTTAGTGGAGACCAGTCAGTAATCTTAAGGCATTCAGAGAAGATTTTTGGGGTTGAAGGAAGCTATGATATGGGATTGCTTGTATTGGTGCTGTTTTTCTATGTGAGAGGGTAGGTGGTCTGTAAAAGCTGGTAAGTGGTCGCTTAGGGGTCTGGTATTATACCGGCACTGGAGATATGGTTGGGGTGGGTTGTTAATATCCAGTCTCGTCTTTATGTGGCCTGGTTGGGAGGTTTATTAGTTGGGTGAAATTATAGAGGTTGATTGAGTGAGTTCTTCTAAGAGGAAGGAGGCCCAGTTAATATTTATGTCACCTAGAATGTAGGTTTCATTTGTGATATTTGAGCTAAACCAGGAGAGGATGTCTTCTAGAGTTTTGGTATTGTCTCCAGGTGGGATGTAGATGGAAGAGATGCAGATGGATTTGTAGTTCTTTAGTTTTAAAAAGCCTACAGCCATTTCTGCATTGACAAAGGTTGGGATGGGGTTGGTCAGTGGAGTAAAAGTGAGAGTGGAGGGGTAGATAATAGCTACACCACCTCCTTTTCTATGAGGCCTATCATTACGTATGATGTGGTAGCCCGGGGGGAGGATTTCGTCATCTCTGATGGAGGGTTTGAGCCAGGTCTCAGAGACTGCGGTTATGTCTGGCTGGTTATGAGAGAGACAGGCATGTAGGTTGGGGATTTTATTACAGAGGCTTTATTTATTTATTTGTATTTGTTTACCAGCATACTCTGAATGGGTCACACAACACCCACTTTCAGCATATGCCTGGTGAGAAAAGCTCCATATTTACATGTTATGTATTAGAAAACTGTACATTTGTTTATATCATGAAGTAATAAGCACAAATATATGATTAAATCTTAAAACAGACAACATACAGTTGAGTACATGTTAGAAATTTTACAGTGAAATAACACTGCATGTGAAGAGGCAGAACAAATGAAAGTGGAGTAATCTGCATATTGGACAATTACTGATTGGCCACTAACCAGGTACAGGTTATTGATTAAGATAACCACATACCACACTATACCAGCATGTAAGCAGCTACATAGATGCACTGTATCTCATACAAACAAGTGCAGGTCAAATCCTAGAAACAAATCCACATGGTGGAACTATAATTTCAACAAGCTTTATAATAAAAGTAAAAGAATTTTGACTAAAAGTATGAATAGTAATTCTCAGAATGTTAGAGTTAATACACAAACCTCTTAGTAGTTTAATAAAATCCACCAAAGTCAAGTTTGAGATTAAAAAAGTTGCCCAAGCCAAAAACAATCTCGAGGCATTTTTTAGTGATGTTTGTAATTTCAAAAGCACAACACAGCAATGTACTGAACTGATTTTGAATGATGCTGCTTACATTGAGACTGAAGATATAGTAAACCCACTGGCAGATAAATTTAACTCTAACTTTACTCCTCTCTCCCCTCTGTCTGTCCCTCAAGAGATACCTGAAACTGTCTCACCTCCAGCAATGACACAAGACCAAGTCCTAAAAGTGCTATCAAAAGCTAAAAATACTGCATCAGTGTGTCCTGACAATATCCCTGGATGTATCTTAAATAGTATGAAGCACGATTTAGTCACACCACTAACAACACTGTTTAACATCAGCTTCTATACAGGTTTTGTACCAAGTGAATAGAGAACAGCTACAGTTATTCCCGTGCATAAGGGAAGAACATCCTTAGATCCAGGCAATTACAGATTCGTAAGTCTGACCAGCCTAGTGTACAAAGCCATTGAAAGATTTATTGCAGAACTAATCGCTTAAGACATAGTGAACCTCTGAACACTGGACCTGTCTCAGTTTGGATTCATCATGGGCAGGCCATGCTTACTAAACAGGTGAATTTTTTGAAAAGGTCGGCAAAGGAATGGATATAGGCAAAATGGTACACACCACATACTTCAACCTGGTCAAAGTTTTTGACACAATTCCCCACTCAGACATAGTACAAAAGTCAATAAACTGGTAATAAACCCTCATGTCAACCACTGAATTGCCAACTGGCGTGCAAGTAAGACACAAGAAATAAACACAGGGAAAGTTACCTCCACAAAGTCACCAGTGGAGTCTTCCAGGAACTGTGCTGGGACCTGTCCTGTTCGGCATCTACTTTTCTGAAGTAAAAGCCAATAACAAAGGGTATTGGCTGCCTAAAATTTCAGATGGCTGCATGCTAGGTGCAGTCATTCAATCCTCAAATGACTTAGCCATCCTACATGAAGGCTTTTCCCAAATAAATAACTGGTGACAAAATAATGTATTGAAACTAATTGCCAAAAATGCATTATTGTATCCTTTGGGAAGTCATCTACCCTAAGGGACAACCACATTGAAAATATGTCCCTAAGAGTTGACCCACTTGTTCATTTGTTCAGGATTTGGGAAATTATGTGGACAGTGACCTAACTTTTAAGCAATATGTGTCCATTGTTGTAATAAAATCCTTCTGTATTGCACAGCTTATAAAAAAAGGATTGTGTCTAGATCTAGGGATGTCATTGTCTTCCCTTTACTCAGACGCTAATAGGCCTGGCATTGAAGTGTAGTGATGTCATTACCCCCCCTTTTCTCAGATGCTAATAGGCCTGTCATTGAAGATAATGCTCCCATTGGTATATATTTGTACAGACACATGCAACAACTTGAATGCCTACAGAAATACCTTATTAAAAGAAGAAAAGGACTAAACAAAATGTCCTACATGGACCAACTCAAAGCTCTGTTACTATACTTGGTATCCTATCGACTGCTAAGAGTTGATCTGTGTCTGGCATGTAAGACATCTTCTGACCCAATACTGATTGATTTACAGACCATTATCAAGTCTAATGGCATCAGAAATACTTGGTCTATGGATCTAAACCTCTTATGCAATATCAATAGAACAGTTTAGAGGGACAGGTCCATCTCACAAAGAATACTGCTGCTCTGGAACAAACTACCCCTCCACATAAAACAAAATTCATCCCTGTCCGAAATTATTTGTCGTTAATTCATTTCTTGCTTAATAGTGATGAATAATTAATAGGGCTGTGTCTTTAATGTGGATGGAGTGAAATACATCTTGAATAGTGGTTAGCAGTTTGATATCCAGGAGATATTTCATGAGTAGAGAATCAATACACCTTTCAAGCATGTTTAACTAGATGTGAGAATAGAGCAGTAGATATGTAATTAGATAGATCACTTGATTTACTTCCATAATGATGGGTCATATGATTATGTGATGGATCTGTTGATTAGCTTGGGAAATTGAAATGCTGTAGATTGGGCTATTATCTTCAAACATTCTTCTGGGAAGTAATCAGGTAATAGAATAGTAGGTATTAGTTTCTAAAAGTTTTTTTTTTCTTATAGTGCCAGTTAATATTGTCGAAAGACTGCACTTAAGATGGGAGGTAACAGAACTGATGAAGTGATTACTGAATTTAGAGGCAAAAGCAGAATCTTTTTCATGAGGCAAGTTTTGGGTTGGGTAGTTTTACCAGATTTTATAAATTTAGTTGCTTGGCCAGAAGGACATTGGATTAGCAGACTGGGTTTTCTATAGTGTACTGCAGTAATTCATTTTGTGTGCATTAACTTGATATTTAGATAAGTGACATAGGAGCCTATATATCAGGTAGTTTTGCTGTGTTTTATTTTTGTGCCACATTTTCCAGGCTTTATCTCTGGTATAGGAGTTTTGGTGCAGGGATTGTTTCCATTTTTTCTTTCAAGTAAATGCTTGAGAGTTGATAATTTACTATAGAGGGGATGACATTATTGAATGTAGAGATGACCTCCTCAAGTAGGTGGTATTTTAGGGTGTTACAGTTGTACTGCAACAAAGTATGAATAAATCTTTCTGCACTGTAGTTAGTTAAATTCCTCGCTGTATTATATGGACAGAAGGCATATATGGGATGTTGGTCATTCAAACTGAGTTATTCTGTGAAGATCTAATGTCAGTATCTAGTGAAGGGTGGAACCTATCTTTATAGCTTTATTATAACAAGTAGTGGAGGAGATAATTCCCTTTCATTATACTGCATTGCAAGTGTGTGTGTGTGTGTGTGTGTGTGTGTGTGTGTGTGTGTGTGTGTGTGTGTGTGCGTGCGTGTGTGTGTGTGTGTGTGTGTGTGTGTGTGTGTGTGGGTGTGTGTATGTATGTATGAATATGTAATGAAAAGATGGAATGCCAAAATAAAAAAAAAAATTATCACAAGTGATAGAAAAAATAGAAGTTTATGCTTCCTGCACCACCACACCCCTTGCAAATGATCAAAATTAAAAAAAAAATGTTTTATGTAGGGGGCAGGCCCCCCACAACTTCACATGAGGGAGAGAGCTGCAGCACCACACCCCTTTCGTTTTATATATCCCAACTCCCAGACTGCTCAACAGAGAGTGCCCCCAGATATTACATCTTACTATGACGATTTTTAAAACATAAATCTAGACGTGTTGCAAGGCTCATATACCATCAGTGATATTCAAGGCAAAATAAACTGTGTTTTCAGGTCTCTATGACGACGATGATGATGATGCATAAAATTATAGCAATGTTTTTTTTTTAATAAGAAGAAGAATACAGAACTCATCAAGTCATGCTTTGTTCCACAGTGGCAATCAATGTGCAACTAGCTATAGATTTGTTATAGGCACATCAAATATTTAACCATTCTGCAAAAGTTTTGAATTTTGTAATCATATGCTATGCAGCAGACTTCCATACCTTATAATATTGTTGTTAAAACTACAGGGGGATATAATGTCTTTTTGACATTTGTTTCACCTTGTATATCTTGAATGAAAACAGTCAGCTAAGTGCTCTTGTATTGGCATTATAAAAAGTACTCCTGCATGTTCAAAATCCAAGAATGCATAATCATTGTAACTTATCAGGCTAATATTATTTAAAATTCTTTGGGGCAGTAAGGACATGCATTAACTGTAAAATGTTCTTTTAGGTGATGTTTTGCAAAAGGATTTACTGCATACGCACACAAATATATCTGTATTTATCTATTTATATCTGTAGCTATATAGAATTATGTTCTATATATATATATATATATATATATATCTACACACACACGTGTGTATATACAGTATACATATATATATATATATATACAGTATATAATATGAGTGCCAGTTGTTTGGTCATTGAGCACTTTGGTCAACAGGCAGAACTACAGTGTTTTTCAATCAAGTGTCCAGTGCATTGAATGGATATTTTGTAGGGTGTTTGTTGAAACAGGTTAGTGAGATATGTAGTAGGTGTATGTGTTTGTGAATGTGTGTGGGCTAGGGATAGAGTAAGAGTTAGGTATAGATTAAGTGAGTGTGTGTGTGTGTGTGTGTGTGTGTGTGTGTGTGTGTGTGTGTGTGTGTGTGTGTGTGTGTGTGTGTGTGTGTGTGTGTGTGTGTGTGTGTTTAGGGTTAGGGTTTGGGTTTGGGTTATGTTAGAAGTTAGATTTAGTGTATATGCTTGTGTGAGTATGTGTGTACGTCTGAACTGTCTTGTGCAGTGTAGTGTTATCGGAAGGTTTTCTTTTTTTTATTTTGTAATTTAGATGTAGGTTAGGGTTTGGGACAGTTAGTGTGTATTACTTAGACGGACCAGAGCAGCAAATGTCTATTTATTGTCCTCTTTTCCAGCTGTAGATACATGTTATGACAGGAAATATCCTGACAATGCCAAGGTCATTGAGGTTGTCTCTTAGATTAAGGACCAATACAAAATCCAGCTTTTATTTAGATGTGTTTCTTGGATCAACCTATTCCAATTGCATGCACTTCAGTAATTCTAAGTTCAAGGTGCTGCATATGGATAGACAAAATTTAGCCTGCTGTTAGACTATGTTAAGTGCCTTTATTAGGGAAAGCCTGAATTATAAAGATATAGGTATGCTTATTAACAGTCAGTAGAGTTTTGAATGATATGTGAATAAAATATAAGGAATGATTGTACTGTGATAAGGATTATTGAGAATGTCTTCATTTTGAGGAGAATTAGTTATAAGTCATATTTATAAAACAGTTATAAGACCTATTCTAGAATATAATTCAGGTTTCTATGTTTATTCTGTTGATAACATTAGTAGGTTGGAAAGGTTCAGAAGTTCTTCAAAATAAAAATTAAAGATTTATATGATGTTCCAATTGAAGTTAAGTTACAAAGACTTAAAAGTTATTTTCTATTCATAACAGACACAAGTGGAGATATGGATTTGTAAATGTTTTTATCATCCAGACTTTGGCTGTCTAATGGGGATTCATTTTCTACATCACAAATAATTTACTAGAAACAGTCAGTTCCTACTGGATATCAAGGTGATACATAGAAAACTAGGAAGTAATTATTTTTAGTATAGAGATGGAAAAAGATGGAACTCCTTTCCTTTGCAAATTAGAGAAGTAGATTGTATTAATATGTTTAAAAATAAGGTTCACTTAAGATATGGAGAAAATGCTTCTTTGCTATTATCTAGGAGAATACAAACAGATGATTATAAATCATTCTGGTAAGGGATGATGATGAAGGGGTAGTTCAAGAAATAAGGAGACAGTAGGACTTAGGATTCAGATCCTTAAGGAGATTAACAACCTTACAGAATATTACATTCATAAAGTTGCAGAAAGTATTCTAAGATCTAAGTCAACATGGGAATTGAGAAAGGAGATTTTGCCAGTAGAGATGGCTATAAATAGTGATACAGAAACTAGAAAGATGAAGGCTGGAATTTACTGGAAAAAACTGGAAAAGAAACCAAGGAATTAGCAACAAATAAGTAGAAAGGGAAAGGTAATAGAGTGGGATAAGACCATGCAGAAGTTCAGACTGCAAATCTGATATTGCCTATCCTAACAGAGATTTATATGAGAGTATAGGGGAAGGGTAAAGGGGTAGGGAAGTCCTAAGTGAAATACCACCTCTGGTGGAGTGTTTATTCCAGTCTAGAACATAAGTTGCTGTTAAAAAAAGGATTAAATGGTGGGGCATATAAAATCTTGCATGATAACTATAGGAATCAATCAGACTAGAGTAAAATAGAAAATATTGGGAACAGAGACTGGAAAGACAATCTACAAAAGAACAATGGGAGGACATATGTATGGCTCCCAAGTATGCAACAAAATCTAGAAGTTTCAGAATTTTTACATGGAAATGTTTGAATAGGAATTTATTTTTTATTCAAGCAGACTTGCAGACATCAAAGATTTTTTTCTCCGGTAGACAGATCATTTTGGAGATGGGGTGGGGGGGGGGGGTGTGTGTAATGAGTTGGCAGATTTTAAAGATCCCCTACAGAGTACTCTGTCAAAAAATATTTGTAGAGCTATGGGCTGTAACAAAGGAAATGAAAACTTCAAACAATTTTTTCCAGTAGATAGACAATTTTAAAGGGGTAGGGTGTAATGAGTTGTCAGATTTTAAAGATCTCCTGCAGAGTACTCTGTCAAAAATATTTGGGAAGCAAAGAGCTGTAATAAAAGAAATGATTCTTTTGAGATACAACACAAGATCTGAGTTAACTGGACATATTAAGGACTTATTAAGTTTAATGCTATTGACTGCCAAAAAAGCAATTACCAGAAAATATAAATTAGGTATTGAATATCATTAAAGAGATAAAAAAACTGGAAGTTGGAATTTAAGTGGCAGTATAACTAAGATGTTTAAAAAGAAAATAATAATACGTGGCCAGATCCTGAACATTGAAATGCTTGTCCTCTTTTATTATGGGAGTAGCAATGTTTTCAGCAGATGTCGCCTCAGGTTCAAGATTTATTCACCTTATCAGACCTCAGTAAGAATGGAATAAATAAGCTGTTAATCACAGCACAAAAGCTAGAATGACATAAACTACATGTGTCGAATGTTTAAGCATGTACAGTCTAGGCAGGAGAGTAAGATATGGTACCCATCTCTCACATCCCACTATCTTACAATAAAGATGGATTAATGATAGCGGTGACTTCCCCCTCTTCCCTAAGCAAGAGTGTAAGTCTAAAGCTAGAATGACATAAACTACATGTGTCGAATGTTTAAGCATGTACAGTCTAGGCAGGAGAGTAAGATATGGTACCCATCTCTCACATCCCACTATCTTACAATAAAGATGGATTAATGATAGCGGTGACTTCCCCCTCTTCCCTAAGCAAGAGTGTAAGTCTTCCCCAGGTGAAATGCGTAACTTTGTTGTTATAGCAGTAGGAATGAGGAACAAATAAATAAACATGGTGACAAGTGGGGACTTTGGTCGAGCTGGTATCATGCTAGTACTGACAGAACACATCCCATTAAGGTCTAAGGATGCTATAACTCCATTATACTCAGCCCTCATCAGACTATTAATAGGGTACATTTCTCCTTTCTGCGGGTACCTCACCAGACACCTGCAGCATCTGGAGAAACTACAGAGGTTTCTCACCAAGAAACTACAAGACCTCTAAACCATGACTTGCACACACAGACTGAATGCCCTGTCACTGTACTCTATAATATATAGGCTGCTAAGAGGTGATTTGTTCCTGGCCTACAGGGCAGTCTCTGACCCTGCCCTGATGGATATGCTACACATCCGCAAGTCAAATGGCACAAGAGTTGCTCGTTCTAGGAATCTTAACCTAGCCTGTGACATTAACAGAACATGCTGGAGAGTTAACAGAACATGCTGGAGAGACAGATATATCTCCCAGAGATCGCTGCTGCTCTGGAATAAGCTTCCAGTTCATGTGAAGCAGTGCTCCTCACTGAGCCTATTCAAGCACAACTTAAAGAAATGGATGGTGGACCATAAATTCACCCTGGGGGTAGCACCCATGTCCCTCATGGATAGGGATAGTTGATGTTTATCACAGACTCATTCAGCAAATTATATCCTTTTAACCAAGGACAATTGAGGCAATTTGGGATTAACATGGCTAGGCTTGTAACGGCTATAGGATTCCTAGCCTGGTAACCTCTTATGAGTCTATATAACTTTAGAATAAAAATGCAGATTATACCAAAGGAATATTTATAAAATAGTTTATTGTTAATATAATTAAGATAAATAACTATGACTCTTTACATTTAAAATAAGAATGATAAAATAGCTGAGTGACAAGAATGTGTTATCAATGCCAGCAAGACAGTATTGTTTGAAGTTCATTAACCGTTCTTCTTCTCCTTTCGGCTACTCCCGTTAGCGGTCGCCACAGCAGATCATAGGTCTGCAGAATGAGTGCCAGTAGAGTTTTATGTTGTTGAGTTGCCAGCAGGGTTTCCAACCTTCCTCAGAAGGCACACACACATGCAAATGCTCACACCTAGGACTAATTTTGAATGTCCAATCCACCTACAACTCATTGAGTAATACCACAAAATACAGTGAACCTAAATGTTTACATGAAAAGAAAACAAAAGACACTCTATAGTTTTTAAAAAGTAACATAGATTTGCAACTTCTATAAGTGTCTTTACAAACATGCATATATCTGCAAATTATACTGCATAAATATGGGAAAAGAATACTTTCTCTTTTCCAGTAAAGTTGTTCTACACTTTATGTGCACGGTTAAATTTGTTTCTAAAGTACTTAATAAAGAATTATAGAATCTTAAAATGTACAAGACAGCTTGGTAATGTTTATTTTTATTTATTTATTTATTTGACAGTTGTTTACTGGGAAATTCTGACTGGGTGGGAAACCAATTTTCAGAGGAGGCTCGGGTAGAAAAGCTCCAAAAATACATATAAGAGAAGATAATATTTAGCAGTACATTTTTTTAAATAGTGGTGCAATAAACAATATTGATAAAATGAGTCAAGATAATACATAAAATATTCTCATTTACGTAGTAACAACAGGAGAAAGATACAAAGTAAACATCTAATTTGGGCACATATTGTCCAATTTTTACAGACTTTTACAAGATTGCCTGAGGTGTATAGGTTTATATTGTACTACAGTTCTCACTGATGTAAACAGACATGGAATTGCATTAGTGGAGGAGAGTTTGCTGGAGAAAAATTACTTTGTAATAATAGAGGTAGGTAAAACTCCTGAAATACGCAAAGATATTCCTATTTAGATAGTGATAAGAAAGGTGCGAAGATTTATAAAGTACATAGAATATTCACATTTACATAGTGAAGCAGAGTGAGGATACTAGCTTTATATTTGAAAGGAGCACATAATGTCCATTTTATATAGACTTTTTCATGACTGCTTGAGATGTATATATTTCTCTTATACTGTTGTTTTTGCATATGTAAACAGATTTGTTTTGTATAATCAAAACAAAGTTTTAAAAGAGATTTTTTTGTAATAAGAAAGGTGGCAAGAACCATTCATGTGTTGTATAGTGGAAGCTTTAGTGAGAAACGATAATATGAAAAGTGATAGCATTAGTAGTCAAATTGTAGAAAGGGTAAAGGCTTTGTAAGAATGGTATAAGATAGATGCTGATAAGTTAAAAGACAAAGGTAGTATAGGGGAAAGAAAAGAGGTTGGGGAGGAGGAGGAAGGGCAGCTAGGGTAAAATAGAGATAGATAAATAAGGATAGGGGGTAGGGAGAGTGGGGTGTAGAGTGAAAGCAAGGTTAGTTATACTGTGAACTGGGACAGGTACTTGCTCTTGATAGATGTTCCTGTAGTTTGAATTTGAACTTTTACAGGTTTAGGATAGTGCTATAGACTAAGGTAGCTCATTCCATAATTTGGTAACTCATTATGAGTCTAAAGATTGTTCAGCAGTTTTGTTTGGTTTATAAAGAGTTAGGAGTTATTTGTTATTAGAGCATATTGCTCAATTTGGTATATATGTTTGGAGTAAGGAATTTATAGCAGGACAGGATTCAGAGTTATAAATAATTTTATGGGCCATTGTCAGTTATAGGTAGTTGAGTTTTTGGGAGAGTTTTAGCCAGTTAAGGGATGTAAGAGCAGTACAGTGGTGTTTATACAATGGGGATCCTGCTGTGAATTTTGCAATTCTATTGTAGCATGACTCAAGCTTACTTTTTAGCATAGATTAAAGGTTGGTTAGTATTGGGCACCATATAGTAAAGAGGGTAGTAAGTGCATTAAGTCTAGCTTTATTTTAGTGGCAGGGTCCATAAAATGTTTGTGTCAATAAAGCATT
Source organism: Protopterus annectens (assembly GCF_019279795.1). Classification (NCBI taxonomy): domain Eukaryota; kingdom Metazoa; phylum Chordata; order Ceratodontiformes; family Protopteridae; genus Protopterus; species Protopterus annectens. Next base: position 296,378,869 of record NC_056743.1, read on the forward strand.
CCATAAGGTGTGATTTTTTTAATTGTATTCTGTATGTGAAGATTGAAAGAAAGTTTATTGTCTATGGTTACCCTTAACAGTTTGGTCTATGGGATTGCCTCTATTTCTGTGTTATTTAGAGAGTATATTTTGAAGTTTGTTGGTTGAGATTTTGGTGTGAAAAGAAATAATTTGGTTTTCTTAGGGTTGAGTAAAGGTTGTGCATTGTTAAGCCCATATTCAATGGATGAGAAGGTAGATTGGGTTATATCCCTAAGGATGGTAATATTATAGGAGGAAGAAATAAGGGTTGAATCGTTAGCATATTGAATGAAAGTACTTTGACAGAAAGCAGTATACAGGTTGTTTATACAGATGTTAAAAGAATAGGACCAATGATGGACCCTTGTGGTACTCCTGTTTTATTTATTTGATATTTTGAGAAAGCACTTTGCCATTTTATGCACTGTTGTCTTTGAGCTAAATAGCTTGAGAACCATTATTGAGAAGATTGAGTTAGGCCAAGAGAAGAAAGTTCCTGTAACAGTTTTGGATGTAAGACCATGTCAAATGTCTAGAAATATTGTTGAGGTTAGTTGGCTGGAGTCTCTGGCTTTATTAATAGTATCAGTAAAGGATACTAGAGCAGTTGTGCTATGTACTGGTCTCAATCCATGCTGGGTTGAGATAAGTAGTTAGTTGTGATTAAGGTAGTCAAGTATTTGTTTATGTATACATTTTTCTAGGATTTTAGAGAGGAGAGATAGAATGATAGTTAGATATGTCATTGGGTTTTCCTCCTTTATATAAAAGGGTTATAATTCATTTCTTTCCAAAGGGCTGGGACTTAGGATTCAGAGATGGGTCTGTTTATGAGGATTCTAATAGGGTAGACAGTAGCATCAGTAACAGGTTTTAGGTACTCGGATGGGAGATTGTCAGATGAAAGAGAGCATGGTTTAACTTTATATAGTAGGCACTGTATCTAATTAGTGGGTACAGGGTTTAATGTTAGGGTTGGTGGTGAGGGTGTAGATTGGGTGTTTGGTTACTTATAACTTGCTAGTACTCACTCTTAAACCTTACCTAATTTTTCAATGAGCAATCATATCTGGGGTGAATTTATGGATACTCATCTAATTGTCTCCAATTGTCTCATTCCTTCCTAAAAGAATATAGTTTGTCACATTGCTTCATCTGGAGAAGAAGTTTGTTCCAGAGAAGGGATAGCCACTGCATGATGAATCTGTCATTTGTTTATTGGCTGAAGCCAGCTCAGATCTCTGTTTCTAGTGTTTTTAGGACTATCTGGTTTTTGGAGGAGTAAAAGGTCTTGGACTGCCAGATCCCTAATGGCCTAGATGGCAAGGCAATGATTGTCCCTAAGGAGTGAAGGCCTTCAGCCTTTCTTTGTAGCTCAGTATCTTTAGTTCCATGATGTTTTTTTTTTTTTTTTTTTTTTTTTTTTGGTCAGGGACCTTTGGGGTCTCTCTAATTGCTTGGTATTTTTTGTAAGGTACACCCCAAAGGGGACCTTGTGTTCTATGATTGGCCTTATCATTGCACAATATAGAAGTGTTAAGACTTCTTTGGACCTAAAGAAAATACCTTTTGCATTCAGCTGTGCCAGATAGAAGGATTTTTTTGATCACTGAGCAAAGCATACCGAGTTATCAACACATATTATAAAGGCTCTTTTAATACCTTCACTTTGGAGAGGGTTGTCTTCTATACTGTAAGCTTGGTGGAGGGCTTGTTTTCCAAATGCAGTAGCATTATATTTTCAGCATTTAGTTTTATTCCATTATCAGAGCACCAGCTGTTAATACCTGTAAGTTCACTTTGTATATTTTGTGACTAGGAAGCTTCAGGTATAGCACCTAGTTTACAGTCATCATCCTGAATTTGTTTGCCAGTCTATTTATGATATCGACTGGATAAAACTTAGTAGGGCAGTTTTGAATAAATACAGAGCAGTATTGAGTGTTATTTCATAAAATTATCACCAAATGTTTTTAAACTGCTTTTGGATCCATCCAGTCATGCAAGATTTCCGATATTGCAACTTCTTAGCCCCTCTCACTGAATAGTCATCACTATCCCTCAGACTGCCCACTCACTGGCCAAAACTTTGCTGTAGCTATTACTAGGTTATAAATAGTAGAAATGGCTAGAGAACATCAAATTAATCAGAGACAATCAATCCATTAATTAATTAATTTAGATGATGGTACAACACAACACTTAAATTGCTAACAAAAGAAAATGAAATAAAAAAATCAGAATTTATTTATATTTATTTATTTATTTTATATTTGTTGACCAGGAGTGTCTGGATGAGCTATTGCCCTTTTTCAGCAGAGACCTGGGGAGAAAAGTTCCAAAGATAGGAAGCATAGGATGAAGTAGTTAATGGTAAGTTTTAGTAAGTTAGTTTGATTGTACTATAAAAGTAGGTAATGATCAGGGAGGGTGAGTACAATGGCAGGACCAGTGTTTTTTAAAGTGGTCTTTGGGTGCTAGCTTAAATTGTTTGGGGTGAGTGAGGGTCCTTATTATTAGTGGGAGTTTGTTCCATGCAATAGAGGGATGGTAGCTATATAAGCTGCACCCTGTGCTGGACTTGGGTTTATGGATTTTTAGTAGGTCTTTGGTTGAGCTTCGGAGAAGTCTGGTAGGGGAGTAGTGAGAGATGAGAGAAGATAGACTTGGGCAGAAATCAGGCTGATATAGGATGGAGTGTATGATTTGGAGTTGAGATTGTAGGAACAGATATGGTAGTTCGGGCCAGTTCAGGTATTTTAGGGAGAGGCAGTTGTGAGATTTATATGTTTGTTGAGCTGCAAATTTAGCTATTTTGTGGTAGGTTGATTCTAATTTGGTAAGTTGGGAGGAGTTCAGATTTGTGAGTATTTCGGAACAGTAGGTTAACCATGGTAGAAGGTAGGCATTTGTAAGAGAAATCCTAGCTTCAGTAGTTAGGAATTTGTTGTTCATGTACAGTAGTCATAGCTTTTGGTGTTTTTTTTTTATACAGTTGTTAATGTAAAGATTGAATTTTAGTTGGTCGTCAATGGTAATGCCAAGGAGTTTTGTGCTAGTTTTGACTTCTATAGGAATATTCTTTAGGGGACCTTACGGAGAAGGAAAGTTTAATGTGGTTTGCAGATTTAGGTAGATAAAGTAGTAATTTTGTTTTCTTAGGGATGAGGATGAGTTGACTATTAGTGAGTGATGTCTCTACTGAGTTGAAAGATGTCTGGGTATTTGTTAGGAGTTCTAAGGGGGAATTAGCAATAGTTCTGACTGTAGAGTCATCAGCGTATTGGACAATGTTAGACTGAGGACAAGTGGAGTGGAATGAGTTGGTGAAGATATTAAAGAGTAGAGGTCCAAGAATGGAACCTTGGGAAACACCAGTTCTTACTGAGAGAGGGGTGCACAGTGTTGAGTCTCATCGTACTGACTGCAGCCTATTAGAGAGATAACTAGAGAACCATGCAACTGTATCAGGGGAGAAGTTTTGGTCTACAAGTTTACTACATTACAAAACTTGCTTAAATGATACAAATAATTTAACATAAGCATTCTATGTTTAATTTTAAATTTATTTCAGCAGTAATGCTAGGTGTCAAACTTAAAAGACGACAATATCTAGCCACATTCTCTTGGAAGTGAAAAAAAATCTTTATGGTGAAGTGGAATTCAGTGTCATCACCTTGCTCAAAAGTAAATGCAAGTGTATTTTTAGACTGCTTTCTAATAACAGCCTACCAATGAACAGCAATATTGCATTATTCTTTTCAGATGTCAATTTCTATTGTTTTTCTATTGTAATCTCACCTTCCTTTGATGACAGTGGGAGAAAAAACAATTTGTTTTCATTATATGTCAAGCTGCATACCTACCTTTTCAGACCCCTATGTTATTTTTCATAAGAGTATTCACAGCATCAAAGGCATCATGAGTCAGCAAGTATAATACTCTTAGCTGTTAAAAATCAGTGAAATAGGACATAGAGCCATGCCAAGAATTCCTTTGGCATCACCATATTCAGCTTTTATGATAACACCAGGTTGCTGCAGGTGATCCATGGCAGCTCCTTCTATCAGGGCTGTGTGATTGACAATTTTTCTACATGCAGTATAAAAGACAATACCCTGAATTCACCCTTTGACACCTACTGACACATCTCCTCACCTAGAAAAGGTGTTATAATAACAAAACAGGATGGATTTTAGAATGTGGCATCTTTTGTTTACCAGCTCAGAAAAGGCACTGCAGCATGCATTAGCATTTAATGCCTTATCAGGGCAGCTGGTGACTTCAAATCAAAGGTGGGCTGCAGGAGACAGCTGAATGGGTGGGGGCCAATGGGAAGGGGGTGTGGTCAACTAGAAAGGGGCAGAGCTACGCTCAAAACCACAACCACTGGAACTTTAATTAAATACACTGCCCTGGGTGCCAAACCATCGTTACGAGAGTCCAATCAAGACAAAATGAAGAAAAAAATATTTCAATGCATTGGCTACATGACAGCTTACTTAATATCTAGATGGAAACAAAAAGGTTGTGAGGCATGAAATAATGAATTACTTTTTAAATACATTACTGGAATGCCAGTCAAAATCAAGTATATAAAAAAACAAGCAGCACTTAACTCAAACCACTTCTCCTTGCACTGCAGTTCTAATTATAATTTATATTCAGCTTTATAAAATACCAAGTAACATGCTGAAAGTAGCAATCTCTATGATACCCCCACTTGTAAAAATGTTTCTTATCCAAAAAAGACCTGCTGCCTGACAACAACTACCTGCTTGTTTCATGGGGAAACCATGATCAAAGTAAAAAGATGAACAGCAAACAAAAAACAAGCTGAAGATAAATTGCTTAAAGGATTACTACACAGGTTATGGACCACACGTGATAGATTGGCATTCTGTTTAGTTTACGGGTAAAGCCTGCAAAGATGACTGCAAGTCTCCAACAAGTGTAATGAGCTTCTGAAAATACTGTAATCCTGTCCTTTATTACAAATACTGTCATATGCATTTCAATACCTAAGGCTTATACATTATCTAGTTATGTAAATATTCTCTGCATGGCAACAACAAAAAGACTTTTTCAATGTTGGTAATTCTTTAACAGTATGCTTATTAAAGCTTACTTGCATCTTACAAACTCAGACGAGCTTACCTAATGGTCATTAATGCATTGCTACTTAAACACAGAGCAACAGGGCACTGTGACAGCAAGCATTTTCTGAATAATAAGAAGCATAAATCAACAGTATAAAAATATGACAGAAAACCAGAACATTTTGCAAAATCAAGGACAGATGAAAAGCCACTGTCGTACTTGTGTCTACCTTGGATGGGGGAATACTCTGTGCACTTACACTGCATAACTGCTCCTTGCCTTGCTTGGACACATCCAGAGTCACTACATGGGGGAGTGAGGTGCAACAAGTATGTCAGAATTTGAAATGTCTGGCTGGCGGTGATGGCTCTGACACATTTGTCATAGCGCTCAACCTCAGAGCAAGACATCTAGACAAAGCCATACATAGAAGTGGGACAAAGGCCCAAAAATAAGGACAAATTTTAAATATTCCTCTTATAAACTTAGAAAGATAATAGAATAGTAGTAGGTCTTGCCATAGTATGAATTTTCTGAAGGGTATGAAATCTGAAATTCAAATGTCTGTCATTATTTTCTAAATTCAGTCTTTAATGATTTGCCACTAATTTGCCAGAAAACCACAATTTTATGAAAAACGAACCAAAAATGTGATGCAAAATTATAAAATTGCCACAAAATATAGCTGGGAACCTGTCAAAGGGACAAGTTATTAGTATTAGTACTGTTAACTTGAACAGCCGACAAAATAAGAGAATCTACATGCATTTCTGAAATAAAAGTAATCTATAACTCTGATCACTACAGTTATTTATAATTTTCAACCCTCCACATTTTCTTCCAAAATTGCTATTTTGTGGAGAGATTATTAGGGGGAGAGCAACATTTTGAGCCAAAATTGGGGACAGTTGAGAGGTTTGGATATTCTTAATTCTATAAAGTGATTTACTTGCATGTACTTCTCAACCTCTTAATGCAGAAAATCTGGAAAAGGCCAAATATATTGGGGGAACATACAAACAGTACTAAAAATTTATCTTGTTTAAACTCTGTTGATAGAATAACAGGCCTTGCTTTAGCATGCATTTTTCTGAACGTTATGAAACTCAATGTCTATCATTATTTAGTGACTTCATTCCTAAATGCTTTGACAGAAAACCACAAATTTTATGAGGAGCAAACCAAAAATAAGAAGCAAAAATCTATTCATTCTGCACAAAACCTTTGACAGTTGAGAGGTATAGTTCAGCCAGGCCTGTCTTTGAGTTTGCCACCCTTCCCCCCTCACAAAATCATAGTCGAATGGAGCCTTTCCCCCTGCAGCTATTCCAATGTCCCATTACTTGGCTATTTCGCTCCATTTACCATAAACACTGTAATGTGCATACTGCTTTACTTCTGTGATGATTTGGATTTAATTTGAAAGTTTTATTTTGCATTTTACAGTGCAAACACTAACAGACCTGCTAAACAAAGAAGTGCAGTTTCACAATGAAAATAGACTTTGCATTAAAACTTCTCTGCCCTTGAAACTCACATTCAAAGAAAATACATTTTGCCAGTGGCACATAAAGATTAACTTTGGGCTGTTTTCAAATCACAGGCCCCTTGCACACAAAACATACATGTGTTCTTTGATACACCTTCTTGATTGTATTAAATAATATTCCTTCTATAATACAATACAGTTGTTAGAGGGCATTTTAAATGTATTGTTTTGAACATTTTTCCAGTAAACAATGAAACAAAATGCATGCACCAATAATGACAAAACTGCCCAATTTAGAACATTTCCATCATAAAAGTCTACTCAAACTTTAACAATCCACCAGTATCAGCAAATATGCACAATCTCTGAAGAAGTAAATGTCATCTAAATAATTCCACATTAAAGAGATCTGAAACTAATGAAGAGGCTGCTGCTAGCAAACAATTTTATATTTAATTGTTTCATTTACGAATAAAGTGCCTGTTGCCCTTGAGGAATAAATTGCTTATGTTACATAAAAAAATGATAAGCTAGTAATATTGCAATAGGGAATGGATGGCAAACTGATAACAGCTTCATAGTTACTAGGTATCTTCGCCAAAAAGGACTGCAGCATCCACCCCCTTTACAACACAGTATCAGCAATGCATCTACATATTGTGGGAGTAGAACCCACAGCCTTCTGCATCAAAAGCAAGTACACTACCTGTTGTGCTAGTAACATGACAAGCCGACTCATCATAAGCAGCACTAAACTTTTCTTCCCCCGCAGCTCTCAGCTCCTTGTAAAATCTACTAGACACTCAGCTGTATCTCTCAACTTTGCAGCACAAGAAATCTGGAAAAAGCCAAAATGTATTGGGGGGACAAAGCCCCAAAAACAGGGACATATTTTAAACATTTCTTGTATAATCTTGGAAAGTTGCTAGAATAAAATGCTGTGTTACTACCATACATTTTACTGCCAAGTCTTGAACCCAGGACTCTGTGCAAAACAGTCAGAGCAAACACTATGCCAAATTAGCTGTTTTGTGAAAGAGAGGAAGACTGAAACCTAAATGGCTAACATTTAGTGAATTCAGTTCTCACCATAGCTGTCAACCTCTTAGCACAAAACACCTGGACAAATCCAGTAATGGGGGAATACAGCCCCAAACATATTCAGTGAATTCAGTTCTCACCATAGCTCTCAACCTTAGCACAAAAAACCTGAACAAAGCCAATAATGGGGGAATACAGTCCCAAAAATAGAGAAAGTTTTCAAATATTCATCTTATAAACTTAGAAAATGCTAGAATAAAAGGTTTTGTGTTTCCAAGTACTTTCTGAAGAATATGAAGTCTGAAATTCAAATGCCTGTCATTTTTATTTATTTAACATTTGTTAACCAGGAAAGTCTGACTTAGAACAAAAGCCAATTTTCAGCAGAGGCCCAGGGAGAAACACTCCAGACACATGCCTTTGTAACATGGGAGGACACCAGATCACCCAGAGGAACCCCACAAATACACAGGGAGGACATGCAGACTCCACACAGAAGGCACCTCAGCCAAGAATCAAACCAGAGAACCTCTAGCTGTGAGGCAACAATGCTACCACTGCACCATCAACTATGTACTGAATTAAAAATCCACAGATTTTTATGAAGAACAGCACAGAACAAAAATATGAATCAAAAATCTGCAAAGTTTTCACAGATGGTGGTGGGTAGGGAATTCAGGCTTTTGCTACCTGCACCTAAGGTACAGGGTTCAAGCCTGAGCCACCACCATCTGAGTTCTCTGTAGCCACCAGTATATATCAACTGGAGCATTTCACACACACAAACACACACACCTTGCTTCAATATAGTACCTGGTGTCCCTCAGTAACTGCAGCAGTTTTAATAACACGTCCTGCTTCCCCCAGTAGTTTAGGTCCAGTAAACACACACACACCTTGCTTCAGTATAGTATCTGGTGTCCCTCGGTGACTGCAGCAGCTTCAATAACATGTCCTCCTTCCCCCAGTAGCTTAGGTCTGGTAAACACACCTTGCTTCAATATAGTACCTGGTGTCTCTCGGTGACTGCAGCAGCCTCAATAACATGTCCTCCTTCCCCCAGTAGCTTAGGTCCAGTAAACACACATGCACGCACACACCTTGCTTCAGTATAGTACCTGGTGTCCCTCAGTAACTGCAGCAGCTTCAATAACACTTTCTCCTTCCCCCAGTAGCTTAGGTCTGGTAAACACACACACACACCTTGCTTCAGTATAGTACCTGGTGGCCTTCCTGTTTAGGTCCGGTAAACACATCCTTCTCATGTAAGCACATCCTACTTCCCCGCAACAGCAGGCACCAGCCTGCGGATGTTGCAGTCCAGATCTCTTCCATTCTATGCAGTCATCACCACATAGAATTCTGGGCATCAGAGTAATGAGATGCCTTCTTCCTACTGGATCCCCTCTGAGTTCCGCAATTTGCTGAGTGCATATGCACGGAAGTTCAGAAACATTCCAAGACTTTTTCCATTTGTTTTTTTTTTCTTTTTCCATTAGTTTTTTTGTTTTTTTTCCTTTTCCACAACCGGGGAGGGGGGGGGGGTTCTGCAGACCTGCAGTCCTTTAGCACGAGCTGCCCCTGTGCCTTATTATGGTATAAATAATTACAAATTAGCCTTTTTGACTGCATATATGCCATTAACAGAAAAAAGGAATCATGCCAGTGAAATGTAAAGCAGTTCAAAAACAACCAGTAGACTAATAATACATCACATTTGTTTTACTGGTTGTAGTTATGATTACTCCCAAACTACAAGCATTATTTGAGTATTTTCATTTTATATTTTGGTAGGAGAGATGTCTGGCATTAAAGCTAATCTCATTCACTTTTTATGTGCTCTTTCTGTATGAAGAATATTCACATAAGCTGCTTTTAGGATTGCTCAGAATTATTGTCCTGTTTCACTTATCAATGTTCAAGTCATGGATAACATTTTAAATCACTCCTGTCCACCTATCAGTAAAATTGTTTCCTTTTTATGTTACTATGTATCTAACATTTTAGGTATTTAATCTTTCCTGTCTTCTTCCAATTTTTAAATTAATTTTATTGTCAGTTTCTTATTGTATTATAGTCCAGTTGCAAGCTCTTTATTATATTTGTTGATGCTTCCACATTTCAATAGTATTATTCATAACTAATGTGTACCCACTTAAGAAGTAGGCAAATGCAGTTTCTTAATTACTAATACTTGGTACTTGGGATTAAAGATCACACTGTACTAATTTTGCAGTGTGTTCCACAAATGCCCTTAAGTTACCTAACAGTGAAAAATTAGGTGATTCCTTGCAATAGACATAGTTAGGTACACCAACAAGTCATGTCTTCAGACCTGCACACCCGGCAGACTAATTTCTATTTAAACATGAAAGGAAGGACAACAAACTGCTAATCACTTAAAGATGAAAAGTAAACCTGAAGTAGAATAATTCTGCATTGTTCTCCCATGCTACATAATCTGATACTCTAAGTAAAAAGTTAAACTATAACAGACAAGAAAAATGTACATGCAGAAAGAGAAGACTGCAGGCAAGCATGTCTAAAATAAAATGAATTTGCATTTTTCTCCTACAGAATACTCACAAAAACTCCAAAAGTTTCAAAAAACAAAGAAAAAATAATACCGTGTAAACTAAAGCACATTTATTTATTTATTTACTTACTTACTTACTGGGAAAGTCAGATTGGGACAGAGCTCATTTTCAGTGGAGGACCAGGGAGAAGCACACCAGATAAATGTCTTTGGTATGTGAGGGGAAACTGGAACACTCAGAGGAAACCCACGCAAAATCAGACAGGACATGCAGTCTCCACATAGAAGGTACCCGAGCCAAGAATCGAACTGGAGAACCTCTTGCTGTGAGGTGACAATGCTAACTGCTGCCCCACTGTGGCACCTGCATTTAAATAAGCATAACCTCTCCATCTACTGTGTTTATGTAATTGCTATTATTATCATTATCGTTGTTATTATTATTATTATTATTATTATTATTATTATTATTACATTTGAGATCCAGAAATGTCTACTTGGGGTAGAGCTGTAAATAGGTTGGCTGGTGTACTGGGCAATGCCCCTAGTTTTGAAGTTTTGGACCAAAAGGAAAAAAGCTCTCTTAAACTTGAGGACAAAAAAAAAAAAGCTTCCATCTAAGCAAAGAGATATTCATATCTTTAGTCCACCTAATAAAAGTGTTTTCCAGTGACTTTCCACTTTGTCTCCTACTTTTACAACTTTTTTTACATTAAAGTACATTTTTGGTTAGTTTGCTAGTATAAGTGTACACTTGCTGAGGGCGACAGTAGTTATTCAGTGGCAGAGAGTACCTCTCTGAGGGGGTAGACATTACTGTTCTTGTTCTTTCACTTCTACTTCTTAGTTTAAACACTGCTGGTAGCAATTTCCTACATCTTCCAAAGACTTCAAGGAGAAGAGTGTTGAAGCATATGTGCTGAATGAGGTTTGGTTTTAATTTTTAAGTTTAATCTCCATATAACATTGAAAAAAGTAGAATAAACTACTGCATCTTCATAGGTTCATAGGTTCATACTAGGCTATCTGCCCGAAGGCATTTACAAGCCTAGCCCATAGTTTTGTGGCTTACGCCACCCCTTTAGTATGGGGAACTATACCCATTATTTTGCTGTGCCTCTGTTGAGCAGTGACACTGAGGTAATCCCTGGGGTATATCTGCGATCTCCCATCCATTGGTCAAGATTTCTCTTGAACAAGGCCAGCGAGGTGCTCTGCCTCACATATACCGGGATTTTATTCCACAGCATAGGGAGTCTTTGGGTGATGAATCTATCCCTCCAGCACGTCCTATTAATAGCCGTGTCGAGGTTTAAGTCTCCGCCTTGTGGCTCTGATGGATCTAGATTTTTGAGGTGAAGCATATTCATCAAATCTGGGTTTGACATGGCCTTGTATGTTAGGCAAAGGTCACCTCTGAGCAAGCGGTAAGCGACTGAATAGAGCTGGAGTTCTTTCAGTCGGGCAGCATAGGACAGATGTTTGAGACCCTTTATCCTTTTGGTGAGGAACTTTGTGGCCTCTCCAGCTGCTGCAAGTGTCGGGTCAGATACATTCCTAATGGGGCATTGTACTCAATCATTGGTCTGATGAGTGATGAGTATAGGGAGACTATGACCTCCCTTGATCTAGATGAGAATCCCTTCATGATAAGGTGGGCAATGTAGAAGGTCTTCCTAACTACTTTAGCTACATGGGTGTCGAATGACAGACTACTATCAACCTGGGTCCCCAGGTCCCTGATAACTTCTTCTGTACTCAGTGGATTGCCACCTGTTTGGTAGCTAGGCGAACCTTGTTTTTCCCGAAGGGTATGACTATGCATTTTTGGCATTTAACTTTAGGCCATGGCTCTGGCACCAGTTATCCGTTTCTGTGAGACCCTTCTGAAGGATATCTGTGTCAGATGTGTTTTCTACTATGGCGCCCAGTTTGCAGTCATCTGCAAACTTTGTCAGCCATAACCCTCCTGTGTTTGCTTGTACTTCAGAAAAGTAGATGCCAAACAAGAGTGGGCCCAGGACTGAGCCCTGTGGTACACCACTTGTGACAGGCTTTGAGTCTGACATGGCGCCAGCAACTCTGACCCTGTGGGTTCTGTCACTCAGCCAGTTTGCAACCCATCTTGTGATGTATGGGTTAACATTTAAGCTGATGAGTTTTTCAATGATACCCGAGTGGGGTATTGTATCAAAGGCCTTCGCCAGATCGAGGTAGGCTGTATGGACTGCCTTTCCTCATCAATGGCTTTGGTGACTGTTTCAAAAGTCAACCAAGTTTAGAAGGCATGATCTGCCTTTGACAAAGCCAAACTGGGATGGATCCAAAGTCTGCAAATTCCCTATGTCTTTATTTATGAGGTCCATTATGATCCTCTCCATGGCTTTGCAGATAAGGCTTGTCAAGCTAATGGGCCGGTAATTTCCAGGGTCGGTGGAGGCACCGCCTTTGTGAAGTGGGACCACAGTTGCAGTGCGCCACCACCTGGGTACGTATCCAGAGGTAAGTCTATGATTAAACAGCTGTCCTAGCTGTGGGTTTAATTCCTCGCTGAGTTCGTGGTGCACACAGCCGTGTACACCATCAGGTCCCATGGATGCTGTGTTTTTGCTTTGGAGAGAGCAGTTCTCACTTGGGCTTGGAGATGTTTGGGGCTGCAATCGCTGGTATAGATATCTCTCCTTTGGGGAGGGGAGAAGTTTGCACTGAACCTGTCAGCCAGTATGTTGGCAATGTCTGTAGGATCAGTAATCTTCACATCATTTTGAACTAGTTCTGAGCATATCTGGGAGTTTCCTCCCAGGTTTCTAACATAGCTAAAGAAGGCCTTATGATTGTCTTTGAGTCTTTAGCTATTTTCTCTCAAAATTTGCTTTGGATGATTTTATGAGAGCTCTTAGTTTTTACTTATAGTGATCAAGGGTGTCTTACCTTTTAAGGATTTTGCTCTATCTTGTAGTAGCTTCCTCCTTTTGTTGTAGAGTTTGTTTATGGCTGGGGTCCACCAGAGTGGACGCTTGCCTTTGGTACAAAGAGTCTTTGTTTTGCTTGGGATTGCCTTATCCATGCAGTCCTGCAGGTGCTGGTAGAAGGCATTTGTAAGTGATTCAGCGGCTTGAGTACTGTTTTCCGCCGCTCGGGGCCTTAAAGGAGACCACACTAGTCTTTAGAAGTGTGAAGTCGGCTTTGAGAAGTTCTTTACTGTGGTCTTTTTATTTCAGGTGGGGTGGGATGAGGACCTCCAGCGAGATTAGTTTGTGATCTGATCTCACCAGTGAGGGGTATACTTCCAGTGTTGAACATTGTGCTCCCATGTTCGTGATGATGAGATCAAGTATGTTTTCTCCTCTTGTGGGATGGTGACTAGTTGTTCCATGGCATTTGAGTTTATGAATTCCAGGAACTTTTGGGCTAGGGTGTTTGGGCTTGAGTAGTGTTCCCAGTCTATATTAGGGTAATTGAAGTCACCTAGTATGATGGTGTTTGGTGATACATTTATCCCTCTAGTGTTTTCAGGAAGGCCATGTGAGGTTCCTGAGTTTGTGAGGGTGGCCTGTAACATGCTACAATTTGCAGAGCAGTCTTGCCTATGGTTAATTGCACCTGGATGGTCTCCGATGCATCGTGCGTTGCCACCAGTCTTGAGGTGTGGGTGTCTTTGATGAATATGGATACCCCCTCCTTTCTTGGTATTGTCCGGATTTTGGGGCCGGAACGCATGATAAGAGGTAAAACCTGATAGTGCTGGGGTGCTCTCAGGAGCCTTGAACCAGGTTTCTGTCACTGCACAGACATCGATGTTCTCCATACTGAGAAGGGCCTCGAAAGTGTGCATTTTGAGATTTAGACTTCTGGCATTGAGCAGCATTACCCTTAGTTTTTTCCTTTTTGTGTTCTAGGGTGGTAGGTTTAGAATTTGAGCCTTGCCTAAAAAGGCACTATGGGGTGGCAAGAGCCTTTGCCAATAACCGAATCCCAGGGTGACAGGTGCAAGCCGTCTTAAGCAGCGTGGCTTGTCCAGCATGTCATCCCAGGCAGACAGACATTGATCCCCTTTGAATGACACCAGAGTTTAAGCCAATTGTTAAAGCTGATCATCTTATCTCTGTATTGTGGCATCATTCTTGGTGAAGGTAGGATACTGCTCAAGGTCAGGGTCATACCTGCCTGGGCTACATAATCAGAGAGCTCCTCAATGTCTCTTTTCATGTAGTCCAAGGAGGTACGCCTCAGGTCGCTTACACCAGCGTGGACAATGACTGAGTCATATTTGTACCTGCTGTTGAGAGACCTGAGTGCTTGCTATGTGGCGGATTCTAGCGCCCGACAGGCAGCTTACTGTGACCTTCTCCTTACTCAGTCTGGTGAGCGGGACGCCAGTGTGTCTGACTATGGAGTCACCAATGACTAGTGTGTCTGGCATTGTGTTTGGCCTTAAGGGCTGTGACTGTTTGACACTCTGACTGTGAGGTCTATGTGTTGCAGGTGTTGTGTTCTGAGGTGGTGGTTGTTTGGGTGTCTGCTTTGGTGGCCTCTGCTGTTTTGGTAGATTTTGATCAGAGCCCGAGTATGTCTTTGTGTGTTTATGTGTATGATTTGAGGTTGTGATGGTACTATGTGAGACTGGGTCTATAGTGTGTGTGGTAACCTTCTCCTCCTGACTGGTCTTGCCAGTCCTATGTTGAGAGAGCTCAGCCTCCAGTTTAGCCGTATAGTTGCATCTCTCGCATGTATTTGTGTTTTGTGGGAGGAGGAGAGGGTTGTCTGTGTACATGAGGCAATTGTAACATTGCCTCAATATTCCCAGGTTCACCAGCTGAGCAGGAGAGGACACTAGCAACTGATCCCTCGACATGCTAGAAGGACTAGACAAAAACTTTAAAAGAGATTCCGGGGACGGAGTGACCGAGAAATGGGGTTTGCCTTTTGGGGTGCTATCTATAAGAGTGCCGATCAAGGTAATAAGTACTGTAGGAGCAAGTGCTAGGTTTAACAGATAGAGAAAAGTCTACTTGGAGTCAAGTAGAGATGATCTTTTAGGTATTAGAGAAAGTGCTAGTAACAGGGATGCTTAAAGGTAAGATTGAAAAGAATGCACTCTGCAGTGTGCACTAGAGAAGTTAGATATGAAAGTAGGTAACTTGAGTTTTACCTGTTTAAAAAGTTAAGGTTTAGTGGAGAGTTACTATTTTTAAAACAGCAAGATGGACTGAAAGGGGTGGTTACTTTTGTATTTTGGTACTATGAAATACTGTAGGATGGCCAATAAATTTAAATAATTGAAGGGGTGGGATTTCAAAAGTGATGGTTTTGTGATTACTCACATAAGCCAGTGAAAGTAGAGAGAAATGAGATATATGGTCAGATTAACATAAGAGGCGGGCAACTAGAAAGACAGTGGTATTTAACAAGACAACTTAAATGGGTGGGAGGGAGGGGAAAAATTCTGCCTGACTCAGAACATCTGTTACCTTTTTGGTGTTATCAGTACTTTATGACTTATTTAATTTTATTTTAATTTAATTAATTAAATTTAATTTTATTTTTTTTTAAAGTTTGTTCAGTTAAACTTGAACAAAATCACTTTACACATCAAAGCCAACAACAGGATGCCATCTATGTCCCTGCAGCCCATGCCTTCTATGTAACCAGTATGGAGTATCTATGTATTAAGCCAAATATCATTTTCCTGGGAGACTTCAACTACCTCTTCATACACTGAGAGACATATGTCCTCAACATACGTGTCAACTATACACATTTTGATAGAATGTCCAAATTTTTTGCCTCATACTTTTGGTCCATTTTTCATACAGTTGTGTTTTTTCTGGAAAATCCTTGGCAAATCTTTGAAGATTGAGGTTCAAAAATAATGACAGACATTTGAGTTTACCCTTCGAAAATTCATGCTAATACAAAACCTGCTATTCTATTAACTTTTTAAGTTTGTAAGAACTGTATTTAAAAATTGTCCGTGTTTTTGGTCTTTTGTGACTTTCCCCATTTTTCCAAGATTTCTTGCTCTAAGAGTTTGAGAGGTATGGTTCTCAACATGCATACATATGGAATTCTGAACATCATCAATAAAAGTCTCTGGACCAGTTAGTCCACATTCTAACCAAGGGGTGATAAAACCCTGTACATGGTCCTTATCAATATGAAGCAGCTCTACTCCCCTCCAATTGTAACCTCCTCCCTGAACAAATCAGGCAACAAATCCATCACACTCCCCATAGCACTGAAGTATGAAGCATCCTTTAATACCTCAGTATGCAGTGACTGTGCAAAGGCCAATTTACTAAAACTGAGTACTGACCTAGTTAAATTCAGAATCACTTTTCACTTTAATACCCTATTGCTTTTACAGAATCCTTTCTGCCAAATTCTGTACCCCTCAGAAATACAGTGCCTAATTCAGTAATAACCCCCTCTGGTGGCACCCTAATATAACAGGCTCTATAATAAAAGAAAATAGTCAGAGTACACAAAAATAAATCTAATGTGAAGAAGCCAAAACTGATCCTGCTAAACTAACCAAGGGTCTTTGAACCTTGATCAAATCAATCAAAGCCAGATATGAGGCAAGAATAGCCACTCAAGATAACCACAAAGCCTTGTTTAACTGTGTTAGAAACCTCAAAGGACATAGCCAATCCACTAGAAACCTCAAAGGACATAGCCAATCCACTAGGAGACAAATTTAACCCAAACATCACCTTTCACCCATCCCACAAGATTTCCAGATTACATACCTGCGTCTGCTCCTCCCCTTCAACTCTCCCAATAACACTTCAATACAGTATTCAAGGCCACCTGCTTCTGTATCAGATTCCAAACAGGCTATGTGCAGATAAATTGAGGACAGCAAAGTACAGTTGTATACGCTTACCATAAATGTAGATGTTCAAGTGTATTCACTGTTGCAGTCATCACATTTGGGTTATCTGCTTGCAGTAGCCCACAGTCGGCCTGATTATCAAAGTCTTGGGTCCTGCGTCGGGTGCTGTCTCATCTTCCATGACATCAGGTAGTCAGGGGTATAAAGCATGCAGCTGATACCATTACATCAGTTTTTCTTGCCCCAGATGTCAGGTGCCCCCCTAATGGGAAATAAAAAAAAAAAAAAAAAATATATATATATATATATATATATATATATATATATAAGGTTACACCTCCAATAACAAAGCAAATACACCAAAAAGCTTTTAAGCATAGTAAAGGAAAGTAAAGATATAGCCAAAAGAAGTCAGGGGCTGGAGGGAGGGTAACCAGGACTGCAACAGTGAATATACTCGAACATCTACATTTATGGTAAGTGTGCACAACTGTACTATGTTCTTCATGTTTCACTGTTGCAGTCATCACATTTGGATAGATTCCCATAGCAAAGGAAGAGGCATTTAGATAGCATTAGGATCAGCTATAAGGCCCTGCAAGACTGCAGTGGCAAAGCCAGCTCTGGATTTAGAGAAAATTGGTAAATGGTAATTCTTGGTGAAAGTATGTACAGAACTGCAGGTAGCAGCTTCTAGGATGTCCCTGGTAGGTACACCTCTGAGAAAGGCTGTAGAGGTAGATGCAGCCCTGGTTGAATTGGGTCTAATCCCCTGTGAGATAGGTTTTCCATGGTGCATATAGTAGAAATGAATGCAATGGCCTATCCATTTAGAAATGGTTTGCTTTGAAATAGCCTTCCCCTCTGCCCCTGCAGCAAATGCCTCCAGCAGTTGTTCAGATTTCCTTTGAGGTTTAGTCCTGTCCAAGTAAAATCTAAGTTGTCTGTGCACATCTAAGCAGTGCAGGATCCTTTCCCCTTTGTTCTGTGGATTAGAAAAGAAGGTTGGCAAATTAATGGACTGATTAAGAGCCACACTGGATACCACCTTGGGCATGAAGGAAGGACTGGTCCTGAAGGACACCCTGTCCGCATAAAAGATGATGAAAGGCTCCACTGCCATAAGGGCCTGTAGTTCAGATACCCTTCTTTCTGAAGTAATTGCTAAAAGGAAGGCTATTTTCCAAGAAAGACATTTTAACTCTGCACTTGCAGCTGGCTCAAAAGGAGGAAGAGTGAGTTTTTCCAATACAAAGTTAAGGTCCCAGGCTAGAGTTGGGGCTCTCCTGGGTGGTCTTAAGTTTTTGACCTCTCTGAGGAACTGCTTGAGTGGATGAGAGAAGAGGAGTGGTTCTGTGTTGTAATGAGCTGAAATTGCTGAGGCGTGAATTTTGATGGAGGAAAAAGAAAGGCTCTTGTGAAGCATCTCAGTTAAGTATTGAAGAATATGAGGTAAAATGGGTGCTGCTGTGCCCATCCCTTGAGTTTGGTTCCAGGCGCAGAATCATTTTTCAGCATAAGATTTTCTAGTACTAGGCCTCCTTGCCTCCAAAATGACATCCAACACTTGCTTACTGAGGGATGGTAATGGAGAGATTAGGAAATTAGCCAGGCTCAGGATTTGAAGCTGAGGGTACAGAATCTGGCTCTCCTGCTGTGACAGCAGGGTAGGGGTCTGAGGCAGGTGCCATGGAGCCAGCAGTGACAAACTGAGCATGAGGGGTACCAGTGTTGGTGTGGCCAGTCTGGTGCAATCAGTATCTTCCTTGGTTTGTCCTGTTTGATCTTTAGTAGTACTTTGGAGAGGAGAGGCAGAGGAGGAAAGGCATAAACTGAGAGATTTTTCCAGCTGAAGGACTGAGCATCCACTTTCCAAGCTTGTTTGTGGGGAGTCCTTGTGCAGAATTTGTCCAATTGGTAGTTCTGGAGGGAGGCAAACAGGTCTATATCCGGGCTCCCCCATTTGTTTATCAACATGTTGAAAATCTTTGGTTCCAGTTTCTTTCCACTCGTGTGGGTCCATGAGATTTCTGTTTAGTTCGTCTGCCAGTGTATTTAGTTTTCCTGGCAGGAACTGAGCCTGTAGATGCACTTGGTAGCTCAATGCTGTGTTCACAGAGCCATGGCTAGTCTGCAGAAGGGGTAAGAATGGGTACCCCCCTGCTTGTTTATGTACCACATAACATTGGTATTGTCCATCCTTACCATTAATTGTCCTGGAAGAATTTGGTCCTTGAAGGTTGTCAGAGCATTTTGTACAGCTAACATTTCTTTTTGATTGATATGCAGGTGCATTTGACTTGGGTTCTATTTGCTCTGAATACCCTTCCCTGCCAGGTGAGCCCCCCCCCCCATGCATAGTCTGATGCATTTGTTGTTAGGATTTGGGCGACAGGGGGTAGAGTGAATGGTAGTCCCTTGTTTAGGTGGCAGGCCTCTGCCTACCAAAGGAACTCTAACTGTAGACAAGGTATGATAGGGATCATTGCTTCTAGATCCTGAGAATGTTGACACCATAGGCTTTTTAGATACCATTGTAGTTTCCTCACATGCAGTCTTGCATATGGAATTAGTAGAATGCAGGAGGCCATGAACCCCAAGGCTTGCAGTATTTGCCTTGCAGATAGCAGGGTTTTTGTGGCCATTAGTTTGAAGTAAGTTGTCAAATGAATTTGTTTCTCAAGGTGTGAGGAAAGCCATCTGGGAAGTTGTGTTCAAGCTTGCTCCCAGGAATATCATTTGTTGACAGGGTACCAGATGTGATTTCTTTTCATTTATGGTGTACCCCAGACAAGTTAGCACCTTTTGTAGAAATGCCAGATAATTCTAAAGTATGCCCTGGCTTTCTGCCTGAATTAGACAATCATCCAGGTATGAGTATATTTGAATATTTCTTTGCCTGCAAAATGCAATGACTGGAGCTAGGCACTTTGTGAATACTCTGGGCGCAGTAGATAAGGCAAAGGGCAGTATGGAGAACTGATAGCGCATGTAGCCTGCTTTGAAGCATAGGTATCTTCTGCAAGATTCCCTGATTGGGATGTGCAGGTAGGCTTTTTTTAAATCCAGTGTTGCCAACCAGGCATCTTTGCCTAGCATAGGAAGTAATTGGTGAAGAGTTAGCATCTTGAATTTTGGAATCACCAAAAAGTTGTTTAATATGGAAAGGTCCAGGATAGGATGCCAAGAGTTGTCTTTTCTGGGTACCAGGAAAAGTCTTGAGTAGAAACCTTGTCCCTTTTCCTCTTCTGGTACAGTTTGAATAGCCTTTATGCTTAAGAGAGAGAGTACTTGCTTTTGTGCCTCTGTCCACTGATTTGGGGGTAGATCTGGCCAACCATTCGGGGTTGGTAATGTGTGGAAGTGAAATCTGCATCCTTGGATAACTATATTTAACACCCATTTGTCCTGAGTAATGAGTTCCAAGTTTTTTGCCTGCAGAGCAATCTTTCCCCCTAAAGGAGCAGTCAGTTGAGAAGTGCTTAGAAGTTTTAAAGTTAAGTCATTGAGACAGTTTACCATAGGGTGGAGTCTTACTACTCCCTGATTTGGAAGTGGGAGCTCCCCACTGTTTAGTCCTGTGCGCACCCTGGGACTGAAGCCTGGGTTTTCTGCTGGTTCTGGGTTTGGACTGAGAAGGCCTGGAAAAGGCAGGAAAATACCAATTCTTAGAGGGCCAATGCCTACTAAATCTTGGAGGTTGTACTTGTAGGAAATATTTAACAGTTTGCATAGATTTAGCTTTTTCCTCCATCTTTTTAAGAATTTCTTCTGCTCTGTTGCCAAACAGGTGGTCCAGATTTAAGGGAGCATCCATCAATTTAGCTTTAACATGATCTGACAAAGATTGCTCCTTAAGCCAAGCATGCCTTCTAAGTACAGACCCAGTGACAGCAGCACTGCAAGATGCCTCTAGTGAATCAAAACCACATTGCAAAGTATGCTTTCCAACCTGTTCAGCAGAATGCATTAAATCCTGTAAATCCTTATTTTCAGCACAATCAGGAATCAACATCATTTTCTGTTTAAGCAATCCAATGATATGCTGCCGATACTTTAACATATGAAACTGGCAGTTTATGGACCTAATGGCCAAAGTTGCAGAAGTATATACTTTCTTACCCCATCTATCCAGCGTCCTGGAGTCTCTATCAGAGGGAGTAGGATTTTTGGCAGTAGTAGCCTTGATGCCCTTGGGTCCCTGTGAAATGGTCTCAGGATCCACAGTAGGATTTTTAAAAAGGAACTTGTGAGAGTCAGGAACCCTGTAATATCTATCAGGTTTTCTGGGAGCAGGAGTTAAACAGTCAGGGGCCAAGTTAGATTCAGAAAAGGCATCATCAACAATGTTTAGTACAGGAGGGATAGCTAATGGCCTGTGCCAGGGCAGGAGTAAGAAATCCCTAAGCCTCTTTTTAGAATCAGAGTAATCCTGGCTTTCCCAGCAAAAGTACTCCCTAAGAGTATGCAGGGTTTCACTAAAAGAGAAATCCTCTGGGGCGGGGGCAGAGGGAATAGAGTCCTCTGCATCACAATCCTCATAGTTAGATAAGGGTAAATCCTGGTCATCAGAGGAAACAGAAATTTCATAATCCTGGTCAGAAGTATCATAAGCAAATTCAGTCCTAGGTCTCTTAGAGGGGGAAGGTTGGCTTCCCTTCATTAAAGTAATAAGGTCTTCAGCCATTCTTATCATCTGTGTTTTAGGCATAGAGACCTGACCATGCAGTCTGGGCATCGGTTTTCTAGGCATAGTTCGAGTTTTAGGCCTTGAAGAAGAAGATGGCGTCAGTTTAGTATGCAATTTTGTAGGCCTGAATACACCCTCAGAAGCCGGTCCCTGCACAGCGGCTCTGGACCCATCCAAGGTAGAGACATCCGCAGGTTCCACAGTTGAAGCATCTCACGGCATACCGGACTCCGAATGGGTCTCAGTAGAGGCCTGAGAATCTGAAATAGCGGGTATCAAGGGCTGCGAAAGTGCCTCACTGAGCACCAGCAAACTGGTGACTGGCTTAGGAGAAGCGTCGTCAGCAGCTTTAGACCTAGGTGGCCTGTCTCTGTCTTTATCTTTGCATTTTTTCAGAATGTTGGTAGTCAAATGGCTTACCGAAGACACATCTGGATAATTGAACCGAGTACCAAAATATTTAGAAGCGTAAATATACTGAGAACGAATAGTTTGTTGCTTAAATAAGACACAAAACCGACAGCAAGATACGTCATGGTCAGGGCCTAGGCAAGGAATACAGTACATATGAAAATCTTTGTGAGGTATTTGCTTCCCACAAGAAATACAATTATTGACTTTTACTGACATTGGTTTAGAGCAAGAAAAAGTTTCCCCAACGGGGTACTTAGCTTTAGTTGAAGACTTTGATTCTGAAACTCGAAAACAAAAATTTCAAGAGTCGGCCAACCGGCACTTGCAAACTGCTTCTGCTTCGGGCACTGCACTGCAAGAAAGACTGATGTAATGGCATTGGCTGCATGCTTTATACCCCTGACTACCTGACGTCACGGAAGATGAGACAGTAACCGACGCAAGACCCAAGACATTGATAATCAGGCTGACTGAGGGCTACTGCAAGCAGATAACCCAAATGTGATGACTGCAACAGTGAGACACGAAGCACATCAGTCATTCCCCTGCACAGGCATGGGGTATCAACCGACCCAAGAAATTGTAAAACCATAAGTCTGATGAGCTTCATTTGTAAGACTATAGAAAGGATCATTATGGAATTAATAAACAAGGATATGGGCAACCTACAAACCCTTGACCCAAGCCAGTTTGGTTTTCACAACTGTTGACTTGATATTGTCTACTAAACCTGGTTTATTTATTCAGTAAGGTTACTGAAGCAATGGATGATGGAGAATCAGTACACACTCCATATCTAGATCTTATTCAATACCATTCTTTACTCAAGTATTGGTAAAAGCTGTCCAAGCCAAATATCAATCCATATATAACTTGCTATTTAGCAAAACTGCTCACAAAAAAAACCTGGAAATTAGGGTTGATGGCTCCATCTCCTCCAAAAAAGCCTTTCATTGGCAATGTGTCCCATGGGTTGTTCCTTGGGCCACTTCGGTTTGGCATTCACTTCTCACAGGTCATTGACTATATTAAGTACTTATTTGCTGAGTGAGTTTTCTGATGACTGTAAACTCTTGAGGACTCCAAGTATCTCCAAGAGGGCCTTCCCAAACAAATAGCTGGTGTCAAAAATATGAACTAACACTAAATACCAAAAAATGCATATTATCCTTCAGCAAGCAAAACATCCCCTGCAACTATCACATTTATAACACACCCATGAAAATCAATCTAGTGGTAAGGGATCTGGGAACCTATGCAGACAGTGAAATATCCTTCAGTCATCATGTATCCACTAATATAAGAAAGGTGTTTTTATTTGCACAGCTTATTAGTAAGGGCATGGTGTTCAGACCCAGGGGCATGATTATTTCACTGTATTCAGCACTTATTAGTCCAATTGTTGAGTATAATACCCCCTTTGTCATGTATCTGTCCAAACACATGACCAAACTTCAATGCCCACAGATTATTTTTCTCACCATGAAAATCAGTGTCCTAACTTATTAGAATTACACTTGTTTTGTCTTTCGGCTTTTTCCCAGTTAGGGGTCGCCACAGCGGAACTCCGATCCGCTAATGACTGGCAGTAGATTTTTACGAATGCCGAGGTGCCAGCTCGACGTTCAACCAAGGCACGCCTATTTACGCATGTCTTTCAAAGGCCCACCCAACCGCGGGGAGGACATGCAGACTCCACACAGAAGGCACTCCCCGCACTCCAGCCGAGAATCGAACGGGAGAACCTCTTGCTGTGAGGCAACAACTACACTGATCATCTCAAACCTGTGTCCCTAAACTCAGTACTATACAAACTGCTGAGGGGAGACCTCTGCCTCACATAAAGAGCTTCAACAGATCTTTCCTCTCAGACCTACTCCACAACCACAAGCCCAGTGGTGGCATAAACATCCATGCAAGGTATCTTAATCTCTTCTGGAACGCAGATAGATTTGGAATCATCTTTCTCTCCACATAAGACAAAGTACTTCTCTTACTCTATTCAAACATAATCAGGACAAATGGATGGGAAGCTGTCAATTCATCCTTGGAGTAGTACCTTTGTCCCTTATCAAAAGGGGGTAGCATGTAATGTTCTACTGTTGTGGGTTATTTCACATTTAAATTAAAAGGGAATGTATGGCTAGCCTTCTTAAGATCCTGTGGGGTCAACAGCCTAGTAAGAACCTATGTGCAGCATGTACATAATGGCTATTTGCTCACATATTTGCTAAACTGTAACAAATAGTTTTAAAAACTCTGATACAGTTTAGTGACTAAAAAAAGAAATAAGTTCTACAGGCTACGCAAAAAGTTATGATGTATCAACATAACAGTTCTTTGTTAAACTACTTTGTTAAATTGTTGCAAGGAACTATACCAGCTGAAGATATAAGGCTAGGTATTCAAATAGAGTCTCGATACCCAGAACAAGCCAACAAATATAAATAAAAATCAAAGTATCAAGCCACACGTTTGGTGGCTGTGTGGCTCAATACTTTAATTTTTATTTATAACTATAGCAACTGCTTGATACTGCTCATAGCAAAAAACACTATGCCATTTAATCAGCTGCAATCAGTCACGACAGCTTACATAATTAGTGATATCGGCTGCACAGACCAGCTGGTACCTCAGATAAAGCAGTGCTCCTAAGCCCTAACAGCTTATGCCTGGAAGAAGCTGCCCCCTATATCCCACCTTTAATATGGCTTTGTTTGGGAAGCCCTGCTTTCAGTGGATGTCTGAAGAGGCAACTTTAAGACATCGAGCAATAGCAACATTAAGTAATCAACAAATTATAGTAGATATTATACAGCTAAATAATACAGAAGACAGTTCAACTAAAGTACACAGTGTTGTCATAAATATAGTAACATAAGAAATTAAAGTTTTGTCATAAATATAGTAACATAAGAAATGAAAGTATATGCTAATATGATGTCCATGAAGTAAATTTTCTTAAGCAGATACTGATACAGATCAGTTGCAGTTATTGCAGGTGAAAAGGATTCATTTTTGCTTAAGACAGTTGATAAGTCCAGCAATGCAGTGAGTACCCCACAAGAAAGGTTATATATGTGGCTTGCTTAGTAAGTAAATGAAGTTCTAATTTGATGTCATGTTTACATATCCAGTTATTACTGCAGTGAGAGACCATAAGGAATCCAGATGATCATTTATCTTTTGTTATTTTTACCTCGATGATGCTTATTCCAAATGTTACCATTTAAGGTGGAAAACATTCAGTCATCAAACTTATGGAAAAAACTAGACTAGTGGACCACTTGACAAGCGGGTTTTCTAAAGCTCTTAAGGATATCCTCTGGTTAATGACCTTGGATGGGGATGGGCAGTTTAGGTAGTAGAGGAGCTTGTCAAAGCGCAGTTGTACAGAAGTGCAATCAAGCCAACTGAGATTGTGCAGGGAGAAATTTGGGGGGCTTTTGCTTCTGTGCCCAGAATCAAATTGTGTGATCCTGTTATACATTTTTTACAGTTTGCTCTGAAGTGGTGATGATAAATTATTAAAGAAGCTAGGTGATTACAAGAGTTTCAGGAAATGTGACAGGAT
Source organism: Protopterus annectens (assembly GCF_019279795.1). Taxonomy (NCBI): domain Eukaryota; kingdom Metazoa; phylum Chordata; order Ceratodontiformes; family Protopteridae; genus Protopterus; species Protopterus annectens. The sequence goes on from NC_056743.1 coordinate 296,404,572, forward strand.
AAGGTATTGAAGATTCAAGTAACAGACCCTTTGCAAACAATTAAAGATTAATATTGCATATTTATGAAAATTCTTTTCCAGTGTAGCCAAGAGTCCAGATTTTGGGACATTACATTGTTGGCAAACAATGTAGAACACAGAGGCAAGTTTATGCATTTGGACCTAGTAGTAGAGGTAAGGTAGAACCTATTTTTGCATGTTTTTATTGTTGCATTGGTTTGGTCTTCTAGGGAAAGTGGTTCATCCAGACTTTTCTCAGGTTTTGTTTCTACAAAAATTACTGCCACCATTGCTTCATGTGATATACAGAAAAGGAGAATGGGTATTTTATTGTGGCTGTAAAAAAAAAAAAAAAACACAATATATATTTTTTTAACTTTCTTAGTATGAGTGGTGAATCCTATAAGGCCATTTTTAGCTACAAAGACTGAAGTCCGTTTTCAACCATATGGTGTTTTTTGTTTGCAAAAAAATAAAAAAATAACAGTATCATCGGCATATTGGACCACTGTTAGGTGCATGCAGTATTTTCAAAATTACTTTTTTTTATACCCATTAACTAATAGTAGCCTAGAACTGAATGTGAAAGATTTCCTTGCCATTCTTAAATTCTGATGAGTATTCATTACCTATCTAAATATATATTTAGCATTAGTTAACCATTAAACTATTTTAATATATTACCCCATGGTTCAATGATAGACATTTTATTTGTGGCACAAGTCTGACTTAATGTCAAAGGCATGGGGTAGGTCCATAAATAGATAATGTCATTACTTGTCAATTTTTGAGCCTTCTTCATTAACTGTTAACCACATTGTATCAACATAAAAATTCTGTTTTAAAGCAGTGCTGTGAGTTGCTTAAAATATGTTGTGATTCAGTGCATTTATACACTTCTTGTGCACAGTATGCTACAAGATCTTTAGCTTTCAAATTCATACATTCTTCCATTTTGTGTACCTTACTGTATAACTTGCCTGAATAATAACTAATTGTATTATAGCTGTTTCTGTTTTGTCCTTTTTGGGGATGTGCACATCATGGATACAAATAAATAGTATAGCAGTTGGAATATGATTATACGAGTCAACAGCTGGACTTCTGACTGGAGTAGATTCTGATGCTTCTATTTTTCATATCTGGAAAGGGATGGCAAGAGAATACAATATCATTTTTATAAATGTTTGGGGGAACCATCAGATTTGGCTGAAGCAAGAGCCATAACCATAATATTGATAATTAGTATGAATTATCTGAAGGATTTTCATGTTCATAATGTCAAGCTGTGCAGCATCTGAGAACAAAGAATGTGTTTGTAAAGTCTGAGTATTAAACAAATGTGATACATTAGTTATGATAGCTAAGGAACCAGACTGGTTCTACTTAGGTATGACTTTAACTGCCAGTAAGCCATGTCAGTTCCTTTTCACCCAAAACTGTGATTGGATTGCATTGTAATGATCATTAGCACCATTGGACTAAACATAATATTAAGCAGTACAAGTGCTGATATCTTTGCTTCTGGAATATTGCAATTAGGCAGCCATTATTTGCTTAATCTAACTTTTGGCGTAGGCACAGCAGTGAGGTTATGAAGGTGAAAGTCAATTATGGATGTATGTTACTTAGGCATATTGAGTGTATGATAATCAATTTTAAATTAGCTATGATATGATATGATATGCCTATAGGACAGTACAGTGGTGCAGCAGATAGCATTGCTGCCTCACAGCAAGAAGTTCTCCAGTTCAGTTCTTGGCTGGGGTTATCATCTGTGTGGAGTCTGCATATCCTCCCTTTGTTTGTGTGCCTTTCCTTCAAGTGTTCCAGTTTCCTTTCATATTCCAAAGACATGCAGCACATTGACTGGAGACAGTAAATTGGCCATAGGTGTCTGTGCATGTGCGTGTGTGGCATGGAAGAATAGGCATGGAAGGGCTATTCACCCTGTCGTGTAAACTTTGGCTCTTAATGATTGTCACTGTTGAAGTGACCGCCTGACCCTATGTGTAAAAATGTGAAAGGGGTTGTGGATGGATAGATAATATGCTGTGCAAACTTTCAACTGTGGAAAGAATAGTATGATTTTAACCCCATCTCTCCTGCCATTAATCTGCATTATAAACTTGATATCTTATATAGTAATATAAAGGCTTCTAAAACTTTCCACTCTAATGCTTTTATTAGAGTTTTAGGTAATGTGCTACATAATAGCACAATGCTTTCCATGTACAATTTTACAATTATGTAAAGCAAAAAAAAAAACAAAAAAAAAAACAGTGTACCATACTCACAAGCCAAACACCTTAATATTAAAAACACGCAGAGAAAAATAGATACAATAAATCATGGTTTAGCACTTTTATCTAATCAGTTGACATCTTCAGAACTATGGTGCAGTAGGGAATCCTCATTAAAAACAAGAAAAAGCTGATGACATTGTATACATTCCGTATTAAACCCATCAAATTAGGTCTTAACTACAAACCCTGTGAAGTTCATAAAGACGTAGTAGCCTTGAAGAAAATAAACTATTTTATTACAAAAACTGCAAAAACACAATAAAATTAAAAGGAAGTGAAAAGTACCACAAACAAAAACAAAAAAATGAGCATAAAACATAGCACTGGCAACCAAATTAAAGTCCGTGCTTTCTCTTTCTTAATTCACTCATGATAGATACGCTATCAGTGATCCATTGATGGATAAGTGGAATCTAATCTTAACTGCTGTAGCATCTCACAATGTAAAAGTAAGTTCTTCCAATCAGTGGAGTATGCTGAGGCTTTAACCTGTTCAATGACAAAGAACAAGTTTTATTTTATTACCAGTTCCGGGATTCTTTATTTATTTCTTATTTATTAACTTTTACATTTATATCCACTATCTCAATCATTTCTTATTTTCTGTCAGATTCCTGGTGTGACTGATACTTTATATCCCTAAACACTTATTTATATATATATATATATATATATATATATATATATATATATATATATGTATATACTCACTATTTATTAGCTTGCATGCTAATATCAAATATCTTCTCATTCTTCAGCCATTTAATTGTATACCCCATTCATTTCTAACACGTATCATAATATTTGGGTTTGAATTTCCTCAATCTTGCTTTCCATCACCTTTCTTTTGGGGCACTATGCCCAGTTATCATAGTCTTATGTTGGTATAATTAAACTGGTATATTGCCATATCACTACACTGGTCTATATTAAATTCTCGAAAGCTGACAATGTCAAATCTGACATTGTCGACACAAGAATAGCGAAAATGCAGAACATCAAACAAGTAAACGGAAATCTCCATAAGGGGAGATTTCTGTTTACTTCAATGTAGTGCAGTCTCAGAATTGGTATATTTAAGTAGCGAGGGGTGCAGGGGGGCTTGCCCCCCTGCCTACACCGTTTAGGTTTTTTTGTTGTTTTTATTTTTTTTTTCTGAATATTTGAGGTTTTAACAATTCAGTCACTAAAGGTCGGCCTTGAGTGATTCGAACTGTTAAATATTCAATGTTCTAATATAGACACTCACCACACTATGTATTTTATTATGTAGAAACCTTACCAAACACACTAAAATGTTTTAAGATGTTTTTCAGTACAAGCAGACTAATAGACAAATGCTATTTGAAATGTCCTTTATGTCCAATTTCTTGTTCCGTTTTGGAAAATAAAACAATTTTAGCATATCATATCATAGCACCATTCTGTATACTGTACTGCAATTTATTTTTATGTATTGAGGCTCTAACTTGATTTATTATTCCCTGTAAGATCAATAACTTGACTTTGAGATTGTGCTTGCTGCTGTTTTTACACTGAAATGCAAAAACTGTTCATTATTTTGAACGTAAACATATATAGCAATTAGTGCTGAGTTCCAGATGCACAGAGATGAAGTTTTAGTTAATATACCTTTCTTCGTGCATGCTTTCCCCAGTCTATTTTTTCTTGGTTTGTTTTAGCTTCTTGACCCTTTTTAAATCTGCAAATCTTTCCATTACATTATAATTTCATCTATTATTAATATTAGTCTGTAATTCCCTGTTTCCTCCTAATTACTTTTATTTGTTGTAAATGAAAACAATTCTAACTCTCTTTCTTGTATGTAGTATACAGCCTTTGTAGCCCTCTTATTACTCATGTAACCTCTTCGATGCACAGGGAGTGCAGTTGACTAGACTCACATATTTTAGTCCAGTTCTACTACTGGTGCTTGGAGTACTGCTGCTGTGTTACTGCACTACTGGGTGTGATTTTCTTTGTTTGATTGTTTTTGTGGATCCTTTAGTATTATTCATATGCTTCACCCAGTAGTTCCTTAAGATGTAACACTCTACTCTGGCTAACCCAATGTACCAGCAACTACCTAACAGGAATGTCCAGTAATCAATTTGCATTTATTGTCATAGGTATTGGCTGATTTGATGATGCTGCATCATTTTCTCCAACACCACAGTTCAGAAGCTTGATTTGCAAGTGCTCAGTCTTTATTATAGTCCAACTCTCACAGCCATAACATATTACGCATAAAACATAGCTATGAGTATATGGATCTTTGTAAAAATGAGATATATTTGCTATTTCAGATCTTATCCAGAACTGCAATAACTATCCAGAAAGCAAGCACAATTTAATTTCATGGCTGTAGTTGCCAAGAGCAGATATCATTGACACTAAGAAAATTAATAGGATTGTATGATATAATTTTAGTTTTTATTTCATTTTGTTTTTTTTTTGTTTTTTTTTATGTTAAGCAACAAGCCATCTTATATGCTTTCTACTTTCATCTTCATCAACAGGTAATTAAGTTTTTCTTTTTCAGCCATCAGAGTGGCAACATCTGCATTTTTGTCAACATTTCTTCTGGCAATTTCGATTCCACCACCTGATTTCTCTGAGCCAGTACATCGCATGATATATTTAGTGTTTAAACTGAATATGTAGGGGGAAAATGCATTGCCTTGTTTATACTCCTTTCCCAGTCTTAAAATAAACAGTTACACTCCGTATTCAGTTCTAACTTTTACTTATTGTTCTGCATACAGATTCCTTGGAAGGTAAATAACGTGACATAGTATTCCCATTATTTCAAGAAGTTGCCACAGTCGTTTACAGTCCTCACAGTTAAAGGCTTTAGAGTAGTCAGTAACATAGAAATAAATATTTTATGGAACTGCTTTGTATTTCTCTATTATCCAGCAGATTTTGGCAATTTAATCTTTGGTGCCTCTTCACCTTCTTAAACTAGCTTGAAAATCTGGCAGAATTTGGTCCATATATTGTTAGATTCTAGCTTACAGGATCTTGCTAGCATGTGAAAAATGCATAATTGTTTAATAATTTGAGCACTCTTTAGCATTGCCCTTCTGGTACTGGAACATAAATTGACCTTTTCCAGTTCAAAGGTGACTGAGATGTTTTCCCAATTTGCGGAAAACTTCAGTCTAAACTATACAAACACCCCAGCTTATCTGGAATTCCATCACTTCTTATAGTTTTGCAATTAGCAATGCTCTCTAGAGTGCATTTAGCTTCAATCTCCTGAATGTGTGGATATATGTCAGAAAAGACACTATCGTATATGTCAATCATTTATGCATGTATAAATGTGTACCTATCTGATACTTGAACAGACCTGAACTTTACTTGCTGTTTTCACCAGAATTCATTCTCCTTCCATTCACTCACTGAATGTTAGGATACCCTCCAGCTATACCTCTTAATCTTTTATTTAGTGCATGAAATCTTGACAAAGCCTGAAATAATGGGGGCTGGGGGACAAAGGCCCAAAAATAGGGATAGATTTGAAATACTCCTCTTACGAGCATAGAAAGTTGTTAGAATAAGAGGATTTGTGTTCACATGCATTTTCTGAAGGATATGAAGTTGGAAACTCTAATTTATGTCATTATTTAGTGACATCAACTCTCAGTGATTTGCCAGAAAACCACAAATGTTATATGAACAGACCAAAAATATGAGAAAAAAAATCTAGACATTCTGCCAAAATCTTGACATTTGAGAGATATGCCTGCAACTCCAATTCAGCCCTGAATTGGGTAGAACAACTAATCAAAAAGTGAACAAATGGATGAATGAATGAATGTACTGTGCATAAGTAACTACTTTTGAATCCCTCTGTATTCAAATATGTCTTGCAGCTTGTCTTTATGAAAAATAATTACCTTTATTTTTTAATGTCTTTTATATTCTTCTAAGAAAAGTACACCAATGATCTTATAAGATCAAAAGACTAAAAATGTGTACATTCCTGTAAAAACTACTAATTATCAGTGAAAAGTCTCTCTTAAAAATAATGGAAAACTAAGCATCTGTTCTGTGTTTTAGCCATGCATGTATGTCATTTGACAGAAAAGCAAGCACACAGGTTTTCTCCTTAATTAAGACAAAATATACAATCGGGTGATTTTAAATCTTACAAGGATACATACACTTTAAGCTTCAGATTTCTCTATGCTTACATATAAGGAATAACAGGAGTTAGAAATGGAATGAACATAGAATGTTGTGATGTTATGCTTGATTATCTAAAATGATTAAAATGTCTGTTTGTGTTCAGTGGTTAAGTATCTAGACACAGCAGTTCAAGAATGTTCACTTTCAGAAGGCCTAAAGAAAGACGCAGATAATTTTCTTAGTTGAGAAGATGTCACACATACAGTATTCGCTGATATAACAATGCAGTACAACAGGCATCTGTAAAGAAGTAACCTGTTGACACAGGCAGTACAAAAGCTATCTACATGAATAAAACAGTGACCAGAAATGTATCTATTGAATATATCTGACCTCTGTATCTTATGTACTGAACTTTTAACCTTTTGGCCTGTAATAAGAAATTGTCTTTATAAAGAGACTGCAAAATGTCAGCCAAGCAAAGCCTAACATGACAAAGGATGCTCATTACTTTCAAGATAAATAGACTGCTCCAGCTTAGTAAAACCAACACTCTGAAAGATAAATGAGAATAGAAAGTCAGTTTAACATGGTCTACCCGGGCACGTAACAGCATTTAACTAAGACGTTCTGTACACAGCATTACACCTAACATTGCAGTGATTTATAATCAAATTCAGTGTCTGAAGTGGGATTAAGGAAATGTCAGAAGCATTAATGGAACTTTTAATAATGCAATTATAAAAATGAAAGTGCTGCTACAGCAAATGTACTAAACTTGTACTTAATGCATCTTCATGAACAAATTCTGTCTGCTTTCTATTTTTTCCAATTTTTTAAAATCATAATGTCTACAATTTCACATGTAAAATTTATGAACTTAAACTGAAAACATTTAATTAAACTCTGTTTTTGGAAACAGTTCTGACAATACATTATCAGTATGTATAGGTATTGCCACTTTGTTGATAAATGTTAATATTTTGAGAAGCTGGTGATTAAATAGATTTATAGATTAGTACTAGGCTAACTGCCTTTGTGGGGCATTTTAAGCCAAGACAATTACCCCATTTGAGAATCAATCCTTGTATGTTGTGTCTGTGAGGTAAACACTTTAACCATTATGCCAACTTCTCACTATAAAAAATGCTAACTTTTGAGTATGGCTGATAAACAGTTTTATTTTAATTTTTACCAATAAATATACAATAGCAACTATTACTAGAAATACAATGTACAAATAAATTATTTAAGTGAAATTCCAGACTTGAAGTAACAAGAAAATCTAATCAAGATTTTAGGATCAGGTAGTTTTAAACACAGTACTTGAAAAAATTCTGAAGTCCTACAAAAAACTACAAAGCTAGTGGAGAAAATTATATATCTGTATGTCCATAAAAGTAGCTAGAGAGATATATATCTATATCTATACATATATATATATATATGTGTGTGTGTGTGTGTGTGTGTGTGTGTTACATAGATGTGAGTATAGATGTAGATATAAATGTATGGATCTAGTGACACTAGTCTGAACTGCTTAAAGTTGACATGAAAATAGTCAACAAAAATAGGTCAAAACCTGTTAGCATCCATGGGTGGGGGTCGTCATCTATACTACTTTACACTATAAGTAACTCCAAACTTGAAACAAATTCAAAAAGTTGGAGCTTGACAAAATATCAGGCAACCATCTGCTTGTAAAGAACAAGCATATGGGGAAGGTCGACAGCTGACATGATGCTATCTACTCATATATGTTTGTGTTTTTTGAACTGTAAAAGTTATACATTTTGTTTAGGTATTACATCATGTTATTGTACTATGTCTTATGGTACCCATAGGTCATTTCAATTTAAAATGATGCAGTGATGTCCCCACTCTGGGCTATTAATCAAGAAGCCTGAATCCTCACCACTGAGACATTCACTTGAAATACAAATTGATACATTCAGTATTTCCAGATGCAGACCTCTGTATCAAGTTCAATTTTCCTTGAGAGCACACAGAGAGCATGCTCAGCCCAGGGTCTGGGTTTCTTTATCTTTCTCCTTCCAGGTCCCCAATAAGACTTCCCCTGGCACAGCTGTATGGTTAGGTCTTCAGCCGAATGTCCAAGCCAAGTCCTCCAGCACCCTCTTTGCAAAATCAGTCCTTCATGTCCCTGCCCAAATAGATGCACACACACACTTTGAGATTTAATTTTCACACACACACACACACACACACACACACACACACACACACACACACACACATTCTTCCTACAGGAGCTAATAAACCATACTTCTTATAGACATTGTGTCTCTGGCTTCATTCAAAACTTTGAGATAACATCTTTATGGCCCAGTAGTTTAACTTTCATACTTTTTTGAAGTTTAAGATTAACCTCTTCCCTTCTAGTGTATGCTGATGAAACATATACATTTAATTCAGTTACAATAATGCATGCAGGGCACACTGTTGATACATTTTTTAACACAGCAATTTTACAAATACATTTTCAACACAAGCATCTGTACAAATCAGTTTGATACACAAATGACATATAATTCTTTACTAAATTCCAGCTAGATGTGCAGGCATATGTTACACATAAAGGATCCACTTCTCCTGGCATGGTTGGCAATACCTCCTATCATCACATCTCTCCCCCAGTTGAATTCTCAAACTACTTTTTCAAGTGCCCCTTGATAAACGTTCCTTGAGAGGAATGAGACTATCTGGCAATACATTACCCCATACCCTGTCTTGACAGTCTATCTCATTGGCATTACTAACCCCACTATGGTGTTGCTCCTTCATATCATATGCCTGCAAGCCTAGGCTCCACCTTAGTAACTTGGCATTTTGCTTGCTGGCTCAATGTAGCCATGTTAAGGGATTGTGGTCTATAACTACAGTGAATTTCCTTTCATACAGATAGGGTTGAAGTTTCTGCAGTGCCCATACTATGGCTAGACTTTCTTTTTTGACTGCTGCATAACATTCCTCCATAGGTTGGAGTCTTCACCTTAAATATACCACTAGGTACTCTCCTCCCTCTGAGGAAACCTGGATGAGTATGGCCTCCACTCCATGGTTCAAAGCATCCACCTGCACAACATATTATTTCCTGTAATCTGCACTGGTTAACACAGAGGGTCTTCCCAAAGTCTCTTTAAGTTTGGGAATGCCTGCTCACAGGCTGGAGTCCACACTACCTTGTCTGGCCTGTTTTTCCTCATCAGGTTTGTGAGGGGAGCAGATATTGTACTATAACTGGGAACTTTCTATAGTACTCCACTGTCCCCAATGCACTCACCTATTTTTTTGGTAACAGGAGCAGGCCAAGCCTGAATGGCTTACACTTTGGCAGGTTTCGGCCTGATCTTACCACTCCCCACTCTATATCCAAGTTAAGAGACCTCTGCCATACCCATCTGACACTTACTGGGCTTAATGGTAAACCCTGCCGTTTGCAGTCTGCCCAGGACCTCCCTGACATGCTGAAGGTGCTCATCCCAGGAATATCTGTAAATGGCAATATCATCCAGGTAAGCAAGGGCATAATCTCCTGTTCTTGCTAGGATATAATCTACCAGCCTCTGGAAGATCGCTGGGGAATTTTTCATCCTGTCTATTTGTGGGAGTTAAGGACACCTGCTAGTACCCTTGGTCAGATCATTAGTGGTGAGATACTTAACCCCAGCCAGCTGCTCTAAGACTTCATCTGTCCTAGGCATGGGATAAGAATCTGACTCTGTGTAACTATTTGGTTTCCTGTAGTCCACAAAGAACCTGGTGCTGCCATCTTCCTTTGGTACCAGCACCACTGGGGAGGCCCAGGGACTGCTGGACTCCTGGATTACCCTCAGTTCCAACATTTCCTGTTTCTCCTCCGTCAGTATCTGTCTGACTCTCTCTCAGGCACCCTGTAAGGGGCCTGCTTGATAGGTCTTTCGGGTCCTGTATCCACCTTGTGCCACACCAGGTGGGTGCACCGAGGTTTCCCAGTTAACATGCCCCCAAACTCCTGTAACACTGCTCAGATTTCTCAAACTTGGGTAGGGAATAGCCCCTGGGATGTTGCTACCCCTTCCACAGAGGTGTCAGTCTGAGGCTCACTGAGGAGATCAGTCACCAGATCCCCCTCAGACTCCTCCTGCCATTCACTGCAAATACTCAGCACCAGGGCCTCCCTATTGGGTCAAAGTTGCAAAACTTCGAATGTTACAATATCGACATCACTACATCAAAGGCTGAAAATAGCGAAGCCATGGAACATCGAATTCTTACCTAGGGCAATTGTTCGGTGGGCCGTTTGTGGCTTCGCTATTTCCTCCACTGTTGTGCGATAGTTACGGACCTTAGAGTGAGGGTGCGGGTTAAGGTAATTGGATAGGTAGGAATGTATGTATGGTTTAGTGTAGGGTTAGAAGTAGGGTTTTGTTAAGTGTATTTGTGTGTATTATTTTGTTTGTTTGTGTATAGCTCCTTAGGGTAAGTGTGTGACAGTTACGGACCTTAGGGTTAGGGTGCAGGTTAAGGTTAGTGGATAGATAGGAATGCATGTACGGTTTAGTGTAGGGTTAGAATTAGGGTTTTGTTAAGTGTATGTGTGTGTGTGTGTATGTTTCTCAGAACAGCTATTTTCCCTGGGAAAAAATTGCTATTCTGAGTGTTCGATGTTATCACATTTCGAAATTCCAAGTTCGAGCTTATGGTGTTCAATATTTTCAAATTTTGGTTATGTGATATAGACCCTCCCTATGATGGTAAGGCTTCACCATATTAACATGGTACAATTTCCATCCCTGCCTCCTGCCTAGCAGTTCTACTATCTAGTTAACATAACTGACTTTCATTACAACTTTGAAGGGTCCCTCCCAAGCTGCCTGCAGCTTATTGTGTCTTAAAGGAATGAGAGCCATAACCTGCTACCGACCCCACAACACACTCTCGGGTGTGATCATTCATGTCATACCACAACAATTTCTGCTATTGGGCTCCTGCCAGGTTATCCTTGGCCAAGCCCATGAACTCCCTGAGCCTTGTCCTAAGGTACAGGACCATAAATGGTGAAAAATCTGTGGATTTCTGGGGTACCTCTCTGTAAGCAAACAGCAGATGGAGCAAATATTTGTCCCACTCTCTCGTAAACTGGTCTGCAAATACCCATTGCATGGTCTTTAGTGCAGAATTTAACCTCTACACAAGACCATTAGTCTAGGAATGGTAGGGGGTTATCTTTAGATGCTTCACCCCGCAGTGCTTCCACAGAGAAGCCAGCAGGTCTGACATAAAATTGGCACCTCTGTCAGTCAGTATTTCTCTTGGGAAACCTGCCCTGCTGAAAATCTCTAGCAAAGCATTTGCCACCTTCCCTGCCTCAATGGAGAACAGAGCCACTGCCTCAGCGTATCTAATAGCATAATCTACTACCACCAGGATATACTTCTTCCCTATGGAGCTTGGGCTACTTAGACACCCAACAATATCCATACCTACCCTCTGAAACATCTTCTCAGTCACAGGCAAAGACATCAAAGGAGCTCTGACCTTGTCTCCTGCATTGCCTACTTTTTGGCACTGATCACAGATCCTTCAGTACCCTGTTACATCCTTTGCAGTTCCGGGGGAATAAAAGTTCTGCATAATACATTGGTATGCTTTATGCCTATATGACCTGCAAAAGGAATGTCATGGGCTATGGCTAGAACTGCCAAATGCCCTGAGGGGTCCACTCTCTCTACAATAACCCTTTGTTTCAGTATACAGACTCCCCTTTTCCTTTTGAATCAGGTGCCTTCCTAGCTACCTTCCTCAACTCTTCCTAGCTCCCCTTCCACAGGAAGTCTGGTATCCTCTAACTGCAGTGCCTTACTGTCAGGCTGGGTACTACAACACACCTCTGCCCTTGTAGTCACTTTGTCCAAGAGAAGATCAGTACCTGCCAGCAGCTGTGGCTCACCTTTAGGCTCAATGCTACAGGTTAGCTCCCTCCCTGAAATAGCCACGTCACCAGCCCTGGCTTCAGGTGTGGTGTCTGTCTTGGTCTCCCCCAGGCTACCAGACTCACTTGCCTGTCTCCAAGCCTAACTACATGTAACTGCATGCACACAAGGTACTTTATTATTAAAATCATTCCCTATCTGGACATCTGCAGGGATATCCTCAAACACACCTACTTGCTTGCTTCCTTTTCCACCTTCCAAGTCAAGGTGAACTCTGGCCAAGGACATTGGAATGGGGTCCCTCCTAAAGCTCTAACTGTAATGGACTGCCCAACCAAGTACTGCTCCTCTTTAACCACTGCAGGCTTCACAATAGTTATGTCAGAGGCTGTGTCTCTCTTAGCAGTGGCCTGTTTTCCAGCCACTAAGGTAGGATATAACCTATTGTGATAGTTTGGTACCCCTGTTGTCTCCAGAAAACTTACCACTGGCATACTGTTATTCCCACTTGCTGTCTCCCCCACCTTTTGTTACCCACTTTGCCTCCATGGACATTTTTATTTACACGGCCCCACTGGTTACATTTAAAACATTTAACCCTTGATCCTAGCCATGTACCTGAACTAGCGGCTTCCCCTATTACTGGTGGACTCTGTTGAGGCAGATTTCCCACCATGGGTTCCCTTATATCCATGTTCAGCACTGAGTATCCCTTTCCTGTGCAGTGATGCACTGCTTGCTAAGTAGATATCCTCTTTCTTCCCAAGTTCATCTGCAGAGTTGCATTCTCGGTCTGCCAACTAGATTCTCAGGGCCTCAGGCAAAGTGCTAAGGGCTTGTTCCCTCAACAAAAGATCTGCCAGCCTTTCAAAAGTGGTGACCTGACACCCACTCACCCCATCTATGAAAATAAGTGCTTAACTCAGCAATATAATCACACACACTTCCATCTGCCTTGCATTTATGCTCACAAAACCTTTTTTTCTGTAAGTTTCAGGTGTAAACTTAAAACATTCCAATAAACATTTTTAACTGTATCCTAGTTTAAGTAATCAGTATCAGATAATTTAGAAACAGCAGTTACAGCTTTACCATGGAGTAAGGGGGTCAGGAACAGTACCCAGAGCCCTTTGTCATCATTATACTGTTTACATACCCTTTCAAATATATGGATAAAACTATCAAAATTATCACTCACTGTAAATTGTGGAAGAAATGTACGGACCTTTGTTGCTTCTGGGGTTCAGTTATTCCCTTCCCCATTACCTCCATGACCCTGAAGAAGTGTCAGCATCTCCCTCTCATGCTGATGCTGCTTCTCATTTTCTTCAGCCTCCAAGCAATGCAGTCTTGCTGCTGATTCTAATTTCATCTGTTTTGCTGCTGCAGTCTCTCTGCTGATTTTAATTCCATATGTTTGGCCTCCAGTTCAAGTCTGTATAACTCCATACAGATTTTTAAAATCTGAGGAAAAGGTGAACTGTCCTTTTTCTGAGGGCTGCAAATTCCCATCACCAAACTGATTGTTGTCCTGGTTGCTGGTCTGAGCTGCGACTAAGGCTGAAATCATTTCCTCTTTAGTCAGGCTGGCATATGCCAGTCCTTTGGTTTCACACACCTTCGCCAACTAGTTCTTTGTCAGCTTGCCAAAATTCTCTGCTAACATCTTTGCCTGCTCTCACTGACTGACTAAACTAACAAAAAGTAAATGAATAAAATGGTTGTGGTATGATTGCTCACCTTGTGGCTGCTTGAGAGAACACACCTTTAGTGACAACTGCTTACAGGCTACAGAAGTTCAATATCCACATCACTGATCATCAGTATGCGATTCCCCACTCTGGGCCAGTAATCAATGAGCCTGAATCCTCACTAGTGACACTGGAGAGGGATGTTCACTTGGAATACAAATGGATACACTCAGTATTTCCAGATGCAGACCTCTCTGCATCAAGCACAATTTCCCTTAAGAGCACCACGGAACACACTCAGCCCAGGGTCTGGGTTTCTCTATCTGTTTCACTCCAGGTCCCCAATAACACTCATCAGTGGCACAGCTGTAGGGTTAGGTCATCAGCCGTGTGTCCAAGCCAAGTCCTTCAGCACCCTCTCTGTTAATTCATTGCTTCTTGTCTCTTCCCAGGTAGCTGACACACACACTCTCTGAGATTTAATGTTCACACATACACACACACACACACACACACACACACACACACACACACACACACATACACACACACCTAGAAAAGGCTGGCACAGATTTACTAGCTATGCCACCTTCTGTCCAGACTATAAGGCAGTTTCACTGCCACCAGTCAGTTACTATAAGGCTCTTAAAAGGGTATCCAGTTATACCTGAATAAAATTAATATTAATACAAATGGTAATGTTGACCAAACAGCAGGGCTTTCAAGAGTGGCCAAAGTTATCAACAAATACTAGAAGCTGACAGGACCTATGTGTTACCATACACACAGACAGAGCTCTGCTCAAATCTCCTGGAAATTATAAAACCATACAACACTTCCATTCTTCCTACAGAAGCTAATAAACCATACTTCTTAGAGACATTGCATCTCTGGCTTCATTCATAACTGTAAGATAATGTCTTCATGGCCTAGGCCCAGTAGTTTAATTTTCTTATTATTGTTGAAGTTTAAGATTAACCTCTTCCTTCCCAGTATATGCTGTTGAAACATATATATTTAAATCAGTTACAATAATGGATGTACATTTCTTTTCTTTCCAGGAGAGCACACTGTTGATACATTTTTAACACTTCAACTTTGCAAATACATTTTCAGCATCAGCATCTGTACAAATCAGTTTGATACACAAATGACATATAGTTCTTTACTGAATTCCAGATAGCTGTGCTGGCATATATTGCACATTCACTGCCTACTTCTCATGGCATGGCTGGAAATACCTACTATTGTCACAGATGCATTTGTTTTTATTTGCCCATAATTTTCTTTTTCACTAAGTGTTTGTTTATGATGTAAATCAGCCATCTAACATGAGTTTTGTTAGACAGTGGATGATCTTTACTAATGACAAGCTGATGGTTGACTGGCATTGCTCCTGGGTCACCCCAAAAAGGAATTGTATGTCCAGTGAGCCCACCTGGTTGAAAAATAGGCATTATTATGAGGTGACTAGTAGTGTCCCATAGAACATTAAGTGTGGAATTTAATAAAGAATTATATGTCATTTGTGTATCAAACTGATTTATACAGATGCTTGTGTTGAAAATGTATTTGTAAAGTTGCTGTGTTAAAAATGTATCAACAGTGTTCCATAGGGCTTCATGGTGAGACCTCATTAGGTGTGGTTTGGCATAATTGTTATGGTGGTTACCTCATTGCCATAAGGCACAGGGTTTAATTCTCACCTTTGAAAGGGATACTTTCTAGGCTTAAAATTTCCCACAAAGGCTGCTAACCATATATTTACCTTATGAACCTATGAATTAAAAAGGTCAAGATAAACTAAACCTATCAAAAAAACATGTTTTTGTAGGGGAGGAGGCAAGCCCTCTTGACCCCTCCCCCTTTCTGGCAATTAAATATACCAACTCCAAGGTCACACTACAGTGGGGAAGGGCATATACCCTTCACAGATGTAACATTCATTCTGTCATCATTATTTGTTGTAGACCATTTTTCTGTCAACTATTTTCATTTCGACGTTAAGCAATTTAGAATAATATGGGTCCCCTTCAGTTTGCCAACATTCCAGAATGCCGACAACCATATGGTCGACACCATATGGTCGACATTCAGAATGCCGACAATGCAGTACCGACATCTCACTATAGTGCGGAATGAAAAGATTTCCATTCCCACAATGTAGTGCAATCTCAGAGTTGCTATATTAAAGTTATGGGGGGGTGGGGGGCAGAGCCCTCCACAGGGGGTGCAGGGGGGCTACACCCCCCTGCTAACAGTTGAAAGGAAATTTTATTTTCCTTTTCTATGGACCTCTCACAATGTCGGCATTCTGAATGTCGATCATATCGTGTCAGCCATATGGTTGCCGGCATTCTGGAATGTTGGCGTTGTGTAGGGGATCCATATATATATATATATATATATATATATATATATATATGTGTGTGTGTGTGTGTGTATATGTATATATACATATATATATATATATATATATATATATATATATAAAGAGAGAGATATCTAGCTCTATATATATATATGTATATATATATATATATATATATATATATATATATCTATATATATATATATATCTATACACACACACACACACACACACTCACACACACACACACACACACACACACACACACACACACACACACACACACACACATATTCTAGGTTCTATGTGTGTGTGTATGTATTTATATATCTATATATCTGTTTATTTACATATATATATATATATATATATATATATATATATATATATATATACAGCTATAGATATAGTTATGGATACAGATATACAGATACACATCACATATGTAGATATATACATATATATGTGTAATGATAAAAGATCGCAAACACATTTTCTTTAATTTGTAGGAGATTTTTGTCTTCTGCCTGCTATGCCTCAAGCTTCTACTTGTTGGACATATCCAATTATTCCTTAGTACTGGGAAATCCCAAGATCCTGTAGGATTACAACCAGCTGCAAGGGCTATCATTCAGGTTGATTGTTAGTGATTTTTAGAGTATTTGCTCTTGCTAGCATCCT